>NW_008610765.1:0-12690 GCF_000691845.1 Merops nubicus
ACCCAGCTGCAGCCTCCATCCAGGAGCAGTACTGCGAGAGCCTCCCGCCCTCCACCAACCACACGGGTGAGTGTCCTGCCTCCCCAGCCCACCCTGGCCACCCCCAGGGGACCCCACAGCAGGGAGGGATGGAGGAGGGTCTAGGGGAGGGTTTCTGGGCTGACCTGCAGCTGCCCAGCTCCTTTTTGGGAGGAGATGGGCTGTGGTGAGGCTGCATTGCAGCCCTGTGCTGGCTGCTGCAGCAGCCTCTGTGCAGGGTGACAGGTGAGGCAGGTGGAAGATGCTCAGGAGAGCTAAAAATAGAGAAAATAAATGTTTCTTGGGTTGGACTCAAGCAGGAGGTGGGCAAAGAGACATCTGCCTAGTCCCTGCTCTCACACTGCCCGTTCTCTGCCATGCCCAGGGACACCAGGACTTTTGTCCCTGATGTCCACCCCCCTCTGCCATGCCCCTGCCCAGGGGTGACAAGTGGAGGTTGTGACTTTCTGCAGAGACCACTTCACCAGCACCCTGTGGCCACCGTGTGCTCAGGGCTCAGCCACTCTTGGACCCCCCAGCACTCCTAGGTGCCACTTTGGGAAGCCACCAGCCAGGAGGAGCTTCTGGGCAAGTAGCCGTGGCCAAGGCTGGCTCAGCTGAGCTGGGTGAGACCAACAGGGTCAGGGGCAGCTCACTCCTACCCAACACCCAGACAGGGGTTTGCAGCCAAACACATCTTGGGTCAGGCCCAGGATGCATTTGTGCCAAAACCGTTTTTTAGCCTATATTCAAGACATGATTTGGGTGTCACCTCAGCAGTGACAGGTCTGGATCAGTGTCAGGTTTAGGGGGAGGAAAGGTGGCTGAGGGAGAAGAAAGGGGCTCCCAGGGACAAGGAGAAAAGTCCTCCCCAGCTCTGGGATGCTGTAGAGGTTGTTTTCCCATGATTGAATGAAGATCAGAGCAGACACCAAGCACTTGCCTGGCCTGCCCCAGCCCCTGCTGCTCAGAGCAGCTCTCTCCATCAGGGTGATGGATGGTCCTGGAGGCCCAGCACTGGTGGATGGCTGCCTGCCACCCAGCCCCCATTAACAGCACCATTAAATGCTGCTCCTTAAATAATTACAGCTTGGCACGGGCTGCTTCAGTGCCTGGCCAAGCCGAGGCCACCACGGCCCTGCAAGGAGCTTCCCTAGCCCAGGAAACGAGGCAGAAAGCTGAGGGAGAGCAAAGGTGCCAGTGGGAATGGAAATGCCTCATGTCTGTGGCCTCGGCAAGGTGCAGAGGAGAAACCTGGTCATCACTCATGTGCTTTGCTCCCTGAAGCTTTCATCGCTCTGCTCGGGGAGGTGCTTGTCCTTGGCCATGGCAGGCTGTGATAAATAGCATTTGTTTTCTTCTTACTCAGCTCCCCTGGTGCAACATATATCCAGCTCTGTGGGCTCTGACCCGTGCAAGCCCCAGCCAAGCACCACGGGGCCACCAGCTGGTCCCAGAGCCTCCTCGTGCCCAGGTCACAGCCTTTGCCACCCGCTGCTGGAACCCCCTGAGCCCAGGGGAGAGAGCAGAGAAGGGGGAGAATTTCTGCCGTGGCTTTGCTGAGGGATACGCCCCACAGTCACTGCTGCCCTCAAGCAGAGGCTGCTGCTTTCTGCAAGGACAGGGCTTTGCTCAGGAGGGATTTATTCACGTGAACCCAGGCAGGGGTTAGTGCCCCTCAGTGCCCATCGCCCACCTTGCACCATCTCCAGCGCATCCGACCCGTCATCCCTGAGAAACTCATGAATTTGGGATGGGGCTGGCACACGTGAGAGCTGCTTCCAGCTCAGGGAGGGGGCTTAGAAGAAGGAGAAAAGAGGAAACTCATTGTCTTATGTCTGGTGAGCGGAGCTCAGCGCCAGCCCTCATCCTTGGGGTCCGTTTAAGCCCTGCCTGGTTGAGGCAGCGATTCCTAGGGAGGGCTATTTACAAAGCTGGAGACTTTGTTTTGACGCCGTTTAACATGAGGAGTTGTTAGAATGACACTAATGAGAATTGCAGCAGGGCCGTGAGACTTAATTTATTAATGTCTACCCAACCCTTGGGAGCTGGCACACGCTGAGAACACGAGCCCAGCGGTCCTCCAGCGCAGGGCTCAGCAGGAGCTGAGCTCTGGATGCACAGAGGGGCCCCGCCTCGTGCCTCTGTGCAGCATCCTCCCTCCAAAAAACAGCCCAGCATGGGCTCTCCTCCTCCCTCGGGTCACCCGTCCCTTCATGACTGAATCTCACACTTTGTAATGAGGATGATTGGTGGACAGTGAGATCACTGGGGTGCTGGCACTCCCCGAGGCACATGCACTGAGCTGGAAAGGTCTCTGCTCACAGCAGTGGGGTAGAGACGGAGCTGAGGTGATGCTCGCCAGGCTCACGGGGTGCAGATGTTGCAGGCAGACCCTTATCCCACAAAGTGGAGCAGCTGAGCCCCACAGAGCTCCTTTGTGTGTCCTCTTACCAGCACTGATGTCCCCATCTTCCTCGAAGCTCACTGGCTCCAGCGCAGGGTGATGTCCCTTGGCGTTCAGGCTCCCTGCACAGGCTCCAAGCTGATATTTTAGGTATGTCCCTGACTCTGGCCAGTGCTGGGACGTGTGGCCGTGCACACACAACTGGCCACGCCATCAGAAAGGCTGCTCTGAACATTTTCTGCTCGAGGCAGAATTCATATCAGGCTAGATTTGAGGTCAACGTGGTGCATTAAGAAAGTCATGTCAGCTGCCCCCCAAATATCTGGAAGCCAAGAAATTCCTGGATTAGGGTTGAAAAGGAACGCAGCAAGGCTCAGCATCCCTTGTCCTGGGTGGGGAGGTGCTTGTCCCAAGGGTCCCTAGCCTACAGATTGCCTCAGACCCCAAATTTGGCTTCCTGATGAATTTGGCTCCCTGGGGTCTGTGCCCAGACTCGTTTTGCCTCTCCCTGCCATGATGCCCCTCAGGGAGGGACAAGGTCTCTTCACCCACCAGGACAAAGCAGCCTGCTGCAGCTGCAGGACCGCTTCCCATCGTGGCCCATCCCTGGGGAAGGGAGGGGGAACCTGAGCAGATGGGAAAACCTCTTCTTAATTAATAGATGAGGCTTTTCCAAAGCAGCCCAGCAGAAAGCACTCGAGCAGAGCAAGCTCAGGGAGCTCGCGGGGTTGGTTTTTGCCATTAGTAGCATTTAAGCCTGGATCAACCCAAGGAGTTGGCACCCAATTGCTAAGAGCCCTGGCTGGTCCTGGCTGCATAATTCACTCCTTTCAGCTGCTAAACTGTTATCACAATAAATTGTTATCCTCAGCCCTCTGTGTGTGTGCTCAGGAGAGACAGGAGAGCACAGCTGATGCCTTCTCAAGAAAGAAATGCTTCCTGCCACTGCAAGCCCACCTAAAACAAAGGAAAACGACACCCAGGTTGGGCAGAACTGAGTAGAAATGTCTTTTTTTCTCAAACTGGAGATTTTTTTCTAGGAGACAAAGGGAGCGTAGCTTTGCATTTAAATAAAGCAAATCAAATTGTTCCAGATGCAGCCAAAGCCCGTGGCTGGGAAGCACTGGAGAAGAGTGAGTGATGAGAGCATTTCCTTCATGGGAACTTTATCAGACAGGTTTGGAAACATGTTTCCCAGCAGGTTGGACCAGGAGAATTTTCACCTGCTCCAGCTCATCTCCCCAAACCACTGCTGCTGCTGCTTCATTCACTCACTGACTCCCCTGGGGAGAGACTGGAGTTTAAATTCATAAAGGTCAAATTAAGAACGTTAGAGCCTCTTTTCCCTTCAGCCTCATTGGCATCTCACCCAGCAAGGCAGAAATACTAATAAAGGAGCTGAGCAGGGCTTAAAGGAGTAGCAGTGAATCCTGGCAGGGACTTAGCACCAAGTGATATTGGGGCAGGTTTGGGAACCAAAAAATGTGAACTCACCTATGTGGAAGATCATAGTGGTTTGAGAGAACACAAACATCAGTAAAACCATTCCATCATCTAGGAAACCAGAAACACAAGCAAGAAACTTGTATTGTAGTGGAGGAGGGAAGAAGGTGATGAGGTTTCCTGGGAGGAAAGTGTCCTGGCACACCCCAGCGTGAGCAGCAGCTACAACAGTTGAACTGTACTTTGGATTGGAAGCAGTAAAATCGCTGCCAGCTCCTCTGCTCAGTTGTAGCCAAACTAGAAGTCTTTGCTAGGAAAACTCTGCCAGCAAGGGATTAGGCTTCTTTGCTCACCCACCAGCAGAGCCCAGCCAACACCAGGGAATACACCACTCGCTGCTCCCCTTGGGAATAACACAACCCCAACCACTCTGTGGGTCATATCAGAACAAGATATGCCCCAAGCCCAACCCACTCCATTATATATTTAATAAATATACATTCTCCACAGAAACTCTGCATGGATCAGTCTGAAGTGACAACATTGAGCAGATGCATCAAATACCAATGGCAAAAGCTAGGTTGGATGCCTCCTATTTATTCTTCTCCAGAATAACAGCGAAGACCCAAGGGGACAGTCAATGATGGTGAACAGCAGCAAGCTGAAAATTCATTACAAAACACTTTGCTATCATAACGCTTAATTAGCCTGTGTAACTATTTTACACTGAGGATCATCAAATTTGAATGCTGGGGAGGGCTGCTGGGGATTTTTTAAGGGCTGGACGCTTGCAAAGATGAACAGAAACACCCAATGCCACTGGAAGCTGTGCTGGAGGTCGGGTGTGAGCAAAGGTCTGAGCATTTGGAGACAACCACAGTTGCTCCCAGCTATACTGAGTCCCCAGCCCTGACTCAGAGGCAAAGGGCAGCAGCTTCACCACCCCAATTTCAACCCCATGTTACCACAAATTGTCCCCTAGTGCCGTTTCCCTCAATGCCTCAAGTTGTTACCCCAGCATTCAGCACTTGAGTGGCCCCAGAGCTGGGATCCAGCCCCCCTCCTTAGCACATCAGCACTTTGGACTAAGAGCATCCCCCCAAAGGCCCTTGCTTTGGGGCAGCAAGGTGTGAAGTGGCTCCTTCTGCTCCACCAGTGTGGTGGAGCTGCCTGGGAGGGACAAATGACTTTCTGCAGGCTGGCTGCAGTGAGTGTATTTTGATTAGATGTGGAGCTGATTTGGTGACTACCAAATGCAGCAGGGACACCCCCCAAGGAGCCAGAGGCTTCAGCCTGCTCAAGAAGCAGCAGCAGCAACACAGTCACTGAGGACATCAGGACTTGACAGAGATAATTGTGGTTGAGTAAGAGCTCAGGACAGGTAGAGAGATGAGCTATCACCTTTCAGTGGTTACTCAGCCTCCTGGGACACCTCAGATAAATAATTCCATCACTCCCAACCATGGGAACAAGCCTGTGATTTAGATATCCACTGTCTCTCCTGGCCCCTTTGCATTGCACAAGGGGAGAGAGGCTTCACCTTTGAGCAGCTTCAGGGTTGCTGCGGGCACAGCAGCCAGCTAGGATGTTGCCTTGGTGCAAAGCTCTGCCTGGGGTGAGGTAAGGACCTGTTTACTGGTACAGTTATACTGGCACAAGCTTTGCTTTGCTCCTCTTCCTACCAACTCATCAATGCTTGGATGGTACAACAACACTTCAGACCTCCTGGCATAAACTCAAGAGCACTGTGGCCACAGGTCTGGTGGTGCTGGTCCCTGGTAAACATGCTCCATGCTCTTTAAGTTTGCTGCAAATCTTTTGGCAGGTTAGCAGGGACTGGAGAGCTGCATGCTGCCAGTCTTCAGACGGCTGCGTGCCTTCAGCTTGGAGCCACCTCAGGGGTCTCTGCCAGCAAGGGCAGCAGGCTGCAGAAGGATGTTTTCTATGAACAGGAGGGATATTGCTGTAGTTATCCTGAGACAGTCATGGTGATATGGTTGTCTCAGTGTAAGTCACTGAAAAAAGAGGTTTTTTCCTTCAGAAGGAAGAAATTGCTTTCTATTGCCTCAAAGCAGCACAGCCCAAAGGAAAAAGGGTGAGGAGGGGTTCGAGTGACTTCCCCTGTGCCACAATCCCCACCTCCAAACAGGAGCAGCTCCTTCCTACCCCAAATGCCACATTTGCATGTGGGAGGGAGACAAATCAGGGGCGTTGGATGCAGGTAGAAAATTCATTTGGCCTTTTGCTGTGAAGCTGCAAGGACCAGAACTTATCTGTGCAGCCAACGGTGCTGAGAAAACTGGAGCAGACATCTGCAGAACCTGGGAGGATAATCCCCCTACAAATAGAGAAGGGGCACAAAGCAGACATGAAAGCATGTAGCACTGATACATATAATTTCCATGCTAAACAGTGCTCTAAATGCTGGGAGCCACTTGCCACTGGGGAGCAGCTGGAGCAGACGGTCATGCTGAGCAAACTGGAAGCCCTGGTGGCACTCTTTGCTTTCCCTGTTCTACTTAACCCTTCCTCAGCAGGAGGGTTTTTTTCTTCCCTGTATGCTGAAGAGAGCAGAAAGAGCAGCATCTGCTTTCTGCAGCTTTTCTTCATCAAGCATTTCTCAGTGGGAGCCCAGGAAAACGTTACAGCCATCCATTGGATGAAAAGGTGATGGGACAGATCTCAAAACTGTGCCTACAGGGGTGCTGGGGTGAAGCTAAACATGTGCAAGGTGAAGTCCCAGGAGCCTCCTACAGCCTGGCTGAGCCTGAACTCTGCTCACCCCAAGACCACCCCACAACCCTGAGCCATGGGACGAGGAGGGGGCTGAGCTCCTGGTGCTGCTGCTCCACCTTCACCCACATCTCTGCCATGGTGGAACTGCAAGACCTCAGCTTGTCATCGGGGGGTTGTCCAATGGGTGGACAAGTGGGTGACAACGGGAGTCAAGTGTCTTGGAGAAAAGTGGAGATATTAAAGCTAGGTTTGAGCAGACCTGTAACAGAACCCACCACCTTTGTCTGACCACGTCATTTCCATGACTCTCTCTTGGGTTGGCTGGTTTTTAACCACTTAGTCTGGCTGCTTGTCCTCCCTGAGCAGTCTGCATCACACAGGAGGGAAACTGAGGCAGGAGGGGATGGAGAAAACAGTTTGTGCTCAGCCCCACTGGTCACAGTAAGGGTTTCTGATGACTCCATGCATGGCTCTGGACATTAGCACTGATAAGCCCCATTTTTCTGGGCTGGGTTATTCCAAGTTATCCCAATATTCTTATTCCAAGAAGTTATTTTTCCCTTCCCAGATATTCAGCAGCTTCTCACCTGGGTGGATAACAGGGAGCACTCTTGCAATTTAACTTTGTCCTTAGCTGAGGCAATTACTGGTTGTTTTTTCTCCACCAGGATGGATATTACCATAAATTTTTAAACAGGGACTTTATTTTCCATGACCCTCTATTTTTCTGTCGAATTTGGGTCAAAACAACCAAGGAGCTCCACAAATGCTAGGGGATGCAGATGAGCACAAAGACACACCTCACAGGTGATTAAATGCACTTTGTTTCCTAAGAAATACAGGCTTAGAACAGTTAACTTAAAGTGAACGTTGCCGCAGCAACCCTACACATCAGCAAAGCTAAAAGCAAAGGTCATTGTTAAAATTAATTTCTCACCAGGAGCTCTGGAAGGCAGAAGGTAACGCTCACCACGCTCTGATGCTTCCCCAGCTCACATGCTTGGAAGTTGTTCTCCCTTGCAAAGATGTTTGAAGAAAACTCTCCTTTTTTTTTGCACTGAACATTTGCTCTGACAACCAATTTTTCAGGTAATCCATGAAAACAAATATTGCCTCACCGAAGAAAAAAAACCCTTCATCACATTACTAACAGAGTATTTTTTTTTTTTGTTTGTTTGGCCACTCTTTAGCCAGCTCTATCCATAGGAAGTTTTGGGAAAGGCATTCGAATAACACCCTCAAGTTTGGGTGGAGAGGAAACGTTGTGTTCTCACACCTAGGCTGCTGTGAATCCGGGTGTTTTGCCTTAGGGAATGGCAACGTCTGCCTCTGTGCCAGCAGCACCAACTTCTCTGGTACCCAGGAGTGGTTTGCACTGAGTTCTGCCCTTCCAGGGTCTGCTGCCCACCCATCTGCTGCCCATCAAGGATACTATTAGATGGGTATTACAGCCCTTGTGCCTCCTTCCTCGCTTTGAGATGGAGCTAGGACATATTTAGCTACAGTACATGTTGTTCTAAATATACACAAATTACACATAAAAAAGCCTGCAATCTGGCCTACCTAGTGCCTACGTTAGCACACTCGTGTAGCTGGGAAAAGCACACAAATCCTGCCTGAAATCTGAAATAGCAGCAGCAGATTTGGAGTTTTCTTCCCGGGAAAGGCTGGAAGAGACCAACAGGAATGGCTGGGAAGGAAATCTTGCAGCCAGGAGATGTGAGGGGCTCTGAGGAGCCTCCATCCCACCAGCACCAGGCTGGAGTCACCACTGGGAAAGAGAAAATCTGGCTTATCTGGTTGTTGAGGGGCTGGATGACAAAGTCATGGTTGAAGAAAGGAGTGGGGCTAGAAGATGAGAGCCAGGGAACCCCAAGCTGACCTGGGAAGCCAGGTCCGAAAAATAGGCTTGTGCCAGATCTAGGCTTAACCCAGGTGCTTAGACAGGACCAGGGCAATAGTCACAGCTAGGATGGATCAACCAGCCACTGGGAAGCCTTCACACAGCCCTTGTTTGGTGCTTGCCATCAGGCTCTTCTCAGGGCTGAGCTTGCAGCAATCCCTCAGCTCAGCCAGCTCTGCACCCCCAGCTCTCTGGGCAAACCTTCACCTTTCAGCAGCCTGGAGGTGGTCCACGGTGGCCCACAGACCTCCACTAACCCTCTGCCCTTTGTTCCCTGCAGGCCCCCAGTGCAATGCCTCTGTGGACCTGATTGGGACGTGCTGGCCCCGCAGCGCAGGGGGACAGCTGGTGGCACGGCCCTGCCCTGAGTTCTTCTACGGCGTGCGCTACAACACCACCAGTAAGATGGGCAGAGCTGCTGGGGAGGGATGGGGCTGTTCACACCACCAGTAAGATGGGCAGCACTGCTGGGGAGGGATGGGGCTGTTCACACCACCAGTAAGATGGGCAGAGCTGCTGGGGAGGGATGGGGCTGTTCACACCACCAGTAAGATGGGCAGAGCTGCTGGGGAGGGATGGGGGTGGTCACACCACCAGTAAGATGGGCAGAGCTGCTGGGGAGGGATGGGGCTGTTCACACCACCAGTAAGATGGGCAGAGCTGCTGGGGAGGGATCAGTGCAGGGGGACAGCTGGTGGCACGTCCCTGCCCTGAGTTCTTCTACGGCGGGCGCTACAACACCACCAGTAAGATGGGCAGAGCTGCTGGGGAGGGATGGGGCTGTTCACACCACCAGTAAGATGGGCAGAGCTGCTGGGGAGGGATGGGGCTGTTCACACCACCAGTAAGATGGGCAGAGCTGCTGGGGAGGGATGGGGGTGTCCAGAGAGGGACAGCAGGGACTCTGGGGCCACAAGTGATAACACATCCCTGGGTGTGGAGCTGGTTGGGGGGCTCCACGGGGGCTATCAACCAAAAAAAAAGAAATCAACCCCTCGTGTCCCACATTTCAGGGAAGCTGGTTTCACGGCAGCAGCGTTATAAGCAGGTCCTCCTGGATGTGTCCCTGTGAAGGGGGAGAGGGCTGATGTCCCCCTCTTGGGGGCAGGGGAAGAGGAGGGAGGCAGCTCTGCGGTGGGAGGTGGCACAGAAGTCTGCAGCCCCAGCTGAGCAAGGACTGGGAGCCCTTGCAGCTCATCCCCCCGGCATGGGTGGCTGTGTTGTCACTCCTGGTGACGTGCTGGGAGCAGAGGGCAAAGCAAAGGCACTTGAAAAGTGCCCAAAGCCACTCCAAGCACACGGCCGAGCTTCAAACCAACTAAGCACTGCTACTGATGGAGGAAAAATCTTGTTTCCCCCAAAAACCATCCAATTTTCCAGCCCACACCTTCTTGCTGTGGTGGAAGGTGGCACACACACAGCTCCTGCTCTGTGGTGCTGTTGCAGAAGTCCAGCTGGGTTAATCCAGAGCCATCCCCGTCCCTGTCCCATCCCACCACCCTGACGAGGCTCACGCTCTCTCCTGTTAATGGCAGAAGCCAAACATCACCCTGGTGCTGGCATCACCCCAGTGCTGGTGCTAATTGGAGACTGCTCTAGGGCTGTCGTGGCTGTTCCTTCCCCTGCTGCTCACCAGCCTTGCTGGGAAGTGAAGAAAGCTCTTCCAGAGAGAGAAGAGAAAACTTCACTCCGCCATTCTTGTAGGATGGCACGTGATGCTTGAGCAACCAACACAGAGGAGGGGAAAAGGAGAGTCAACCTCATGCTGCTCCCACTGCATCATAGTGGTGGGACATGTTGGGGTCCCTCAGGGCTGAAGGGCAGCGCTGATGTAGACCCAAAACCCTTGAGCAGGTCTGAGGTGTTCCAAGGCTTTGTGCTTCTGCAATCACAACCAAGGCACCATCTGAGGTGACTTCAAAGTAAAAGATGCAGCTGGCTTGATGCCAATGACCCCTGCATGGGTGACATCATCAGGTGACATCTCTGTGCCCACCATCAGCCCTTCCACGTGCACCTTCTCTTTCAGACAATGGCTACAGGGAGTGCCTCGCTAACGGGAGCTGGGCAGCACGGGTCAACTACTCCCAGTGCCAGGAGATCCTCAGTGAAGAGGTAGGACCTTGGAGGTCCCTCAGCCAGGCTCTTGGTAGGAGGGTGAGGGACAGACAACGGAGTTTTGAAGGTCAGGAATGGCCCAAGGGAGCTGTGGGCTGGGCTTGCAGCAGCATCCCCTATATAAGGTTGTGGGCAGCATCTATAATCCCCTTCTTGATTTGCTTTTTCATTCCCTGCCAAAAATAAAGCCACGCCTGTTCCCTTCCCTGTTGAAAACCCCAGAGGATTTGCAGTGTGAGGTCTCCTGGCCCCAGGGCTGCTGGGTGCAGACCAGCATGTGCTCCAGCCCTGTCACCCTCCTCCAGCTCCCTCCCGAGACAAACACCCAGTGCAAACCCGATCCCTCCCTGCGGGCAAAGAAATAAAAGGAGATATTTAGGAAGCTGAAAGGGATAAAAAAAAAAAATGGAGACCAAGAATTACAAGCCCCTGAGTAGGTCGAGCCACCCCTCAGAGCAAAGGAGAAGAGATATGAGCTATTCATTTGCAGCTGATACCACCTCTGGTATTTCAGCTGTTGCTATCTCATGTCAGGAATGGTTTTCTCACTCAGTTAATTGCTAATTCACAGGTTGGATGAGTGCCTAACAGCAGGAGGATCAATTAATTTAATTATCACTCATAGCTTCCCCAGAGAGCCCCTGCTCCTTCTGCCCAAATTCCTCCCAGCTGCCCCCAGGGCAACAGGGAATGAGAGACATGGGTGTCACCCTGCCAGCCAGCTCAGCTGATCACAGCGGGATGTCCCCGCACAGGGGCTGGGGGATGTCCCCGGTGACAAAGCAACCCCAGGCTGCCCTGATGTAGGGATGTGAAACGTCCAAAGGTCAGTGCCTCTCCTGCCCACGTTAGCCCCACGCAGTCCCTCACATCCCCTTCCACCCCCATCCCCCTTGTCCTGCATCCCCTGGGCTCCAGCTGGAAAAAAGGAACCAAAATTCATGGTGCAGCCCTGGGAGGAAGCGGGTTTGGGGTGGTAGCAGGGCTGCTGCTGACCCTCTCCCCATCTCCCCCCCCAGAAGAAGAGCAAGCTGCACTACCACGTCGCTGTCATCATCAACTACCTGGGGCACTGTGTCTCACTGGGGGCCCTCCTCGTGGCCTTCATCCTCTTCATGCGCCTGCGGTGAGTGACCCCCGTGGTCCTGCCGGGAGCAGGAGCCCAGCCCCAGCCCCTCTGTCTGCCCAGCCTGCCCCACGGCCACCACTCTCCAGGCTGGAGGAACATCTCCAGCTTATCTTCTTCCCGTTGCTTTTTTAAAGCACTCAGAGGATTCTCCTCGGTGCCTTCCACCTCCTGGTCTTGGTCCTGCCCACCCCACCCAGGGCATGGCCCCAGCGCCTCACCCTTGGGGTCCCAACAAAGACATTCAGCTTGACAAACAACCCCGGCCCCCAACCCACACGTGGCTGTCCCCAGACACCCACCATGCTCTGATGCTCCCTTGTCTCCCCCCTCAACCTCTCCAGGAGCATCCGGTGCCTGAGGAACATCATCCACTGGAACCTGATCACAGCCTTCATCCTCCGCAACGCCACCTGGTTCGTGGTGCAGCTCACCATGAACCCAGAGGTCCACGAGAGCAACGTGGTAGGTGCAGCTCTGCCAGGCAGCCAGTCTGAGCCCAGATCCAAGCTGCTGGGCTGTGGGGGGAGCTCAAAGGTCCTAAAGCTGAGACCCCAAAAGCAGCTTGAGGGGCCAAATAAGGCTGCCTAGTGGTTGGAGGACAACCAGGCGTGTGAGAAACACGGGTTCAGCTGCTCTGCTGGAGCCTGTGTTGCTCTGTGCCATAGTCTCAGCACTGTTCCTCCCCCTACGTGTCTCCTACTGACCCCCTCGGCAGGTTTGGTGTCGTTTGGTCACCGCTGCCTACAATTACTTCCACGTCACCAACTTCTTCTGGATGTTTGGCGAGGGCTGCTACCTGCACACAGCCATCGTGCTCACCTACTCCACAGACAAGCTCCGCAAGTGGATGTTCATCTGCATCGGCTGGTGTGAGTGCCAGGATTTCCCCTTCCCCCACCTGAGGGCTTTAGTGCCCACCTCCGTCCTCTGCTCCAG
>NW_008610765.1:12742-13432 GCF_000691845.1 Merops nubicus
TGGGATGGGGCTTGCACAGCCCCTAGCGTCTCACCTGGTGGGTTTTTTTTGATTTCATGGCAACCTTGCACTCCTGAGGCTCATCCCTGTGTTCCTCCTCAGGTATCCCCTTCCCCATCATCGTCGCCTGGGCCATCGGGAAGCTGTACTACGACAACGAGAAGTGAGCCTGACTGCTCTCCTTCACAGTCATAGCATGGCTGGGGCTGGAAAGGACCTCTAAGGGCCACCTAGTCCAGCTCCCTGCAATGAGCTGGGACATCTCGAACCAGCTAGGTCAGGTTGCTCAGAGCCCCATCCAGCCTGACCTTGAATGTCTCCAAGGATGGGGCCTCCACCACCTCTCTGGGTGACCTATTCCAGTGATAAACCACCCTCATATTGAAGAACTTTTTCCTAATGTCTTAGCTAAATTTACCCTTTTCTAGCTCAAAACCATCACCTCTTGTCCTGTGGCTGCAATCCCTTGAGAACAGACCTTCCCCTGCCACCTTATAGGCCCCTCTCAGGTACTGGAAGGTCACTATAAGGTCCACCTGGAGCCTTTTCCAGGCTGAACAGCCCCAACTCCCTCAGCCTGTCCTCACAGCAGAGCTGCTCCAGCCCTCACAGCATTTCTGTGTCTCCTCTGGCCACACTCCAACAGCTCCACGTCCTTCCTGTGCTGGGGGCTGCAGAGCTGGACAAAGA
>NW_008610765.1:13494-40108 GCF_000691845.1 Merops nubicus
CCATTCTCTCTATCCCTGATCCCTGGAGATCACTGTGGCAGGCACAGATCCTGCCTGGAAGGGCTGACACGAGGCAGGATGGAAAGGGTGGAAGGAAAAAAAAAAGGTGATTTTCTGCCAGTCTCTCCTCAGGCTCTCTGCAGCAGGAGCCCTGCCTGCTGCTGCATTTTAGTCTTCAAATGGCAAATGAGATTTTTAAGGGGGGAAAGGTGAGATGAAGCCACAGCTCTTACAGCGTGTTTGCTAAATGGAGCTGGGATTTAATCTGCCAGCAGAGACACAAATCACCACCACCCGAGCCAGCTTCACAGAGACGTGTTAAGGGAGGACTTAACAGGCACCTGAGAGTTCCCCAGGGGGCTGGGAGGTTAGAAGGAGCCTGTTTAGGTGAAAGGCAGCTTGTCATGTTTTCCAGTGTTAGTTTTGCCCCCCGTTGGGTGCTCCCGGGACAGGGATGTGTCTGTGTGAGCTCCTGCAGGGGCTGCTGGGGACAAAGCCAACCCTGACCTCTCTGTGTGTAAGGTTGTCCCTGCTCACCCTGCAATAAGCAATTCCCACATCCATATGGGGCCCGTGGACACCCCCCAGCCCTCCTGCACCTCTGTCCTGGGGAGCTCTTCCCTCGTGGCTGCAGCAGGTTCAGCTGGAGGGCTTGCACCCCACAGACAGTGATTTGCAGGGCCAGGAATAAACCCAGCTCACTCACACTGCAGGCTTGTCCCCAACTGTCCCCGACACTGCTTGTCCTTGCCTTGCAGGTGCTGGTTTGGGAAGAGAGCAGGAGTTTACACCGACTACATTTACCAAGGCCCCATGATCCTGGTGCTTCTGGTAAGAGCAGAGTCACCTTGCTTGCTAAACGCAGGCTCTGCCCATCTGCAGGTGGGGTGAGGCTGTTCCTGAACAGTCCCACCACCTCCTTCAGCATCACCCGTGCTGCCCCACAGCCCTGCCAGCTGCCTGCACCCAAATCTGCACCTTCAGCAAATTTGGGCACCTCGCCCCCAGGAGGAATTAGCCTGCCCTGACCCTGCTGGCCTGGCGTGGGCTAGAAAGGGAGCATGGAGACCTCACTCTGACAGGGGTGCTCCCATCAGCAGACTTCCACACGCGTGGATAAGGCCCCCCCATCCCTGCCCTGGCACTATTTGGGTGCAGGTGGGTGCTTTGCTGGGTTCCTCAACTCCATTCCCTGATCCACATCACTTTGATTCTGCCCCTGGGCCCAGCAGCGATGCCTGAACCACAACATGATTTACTGAGGCTCTGCCCTTCTGGAAAGGGCCAAAGAAGAGCAGTGGTGGCAAGTCAGGAGCAGCAGGGCTGGGGGTCCAGCCCGTGTTTGCAGGGGGAAAGCAGTGCACGAGGTCCCACAGCTTCTCCTCTCTCCTTGCCGGGCGCTGAGAAAGGAGAAGGGAACACTAATCACCAGCACCAATCAGCCCTGCTGAATAATTGAGCCTGCTTCTCATTTCCCAGCCCTCCAGGTAGCCAGGCCACTTCTAATTTGTGTCAATTGTCCTCAGCTCCCAGTGCCACCTTCCTGTGCCCTCATTAGCAGGTCAGCAGCTGGGAGAGTGGCCAAGTGGCTCCTTGCTGGGAGGGCAGCCACTCTCCCAAAATCCCTTCTATTCCTCCTCCTCTCCCAACTCTTCCATCTTCAGCCCTTTCTCTAACTCTTGCCCTTCCTCACCAGCCTCCTGGTGTGCCCTGCCCCCTTGGACAAACTCCTCAGTCTTATTGCTGACCTGCTTTCAAACAGTAAATGCAGATAGAATCATAGAATGCTTTAGGTTGGAAGAGACCTTTAAGATCATCAAGTCCAACCATCAAGCCAACACTGCTAAATCCTCTGCTAAAACAGAATCAGAATCTGTCAGGGTTGGAAGGGACCACAAGGATCCCCCAGTTCCAACCCCTCGGCCATGAGCAGGGACACCTCCCACTAGATCAGGCTGCCCAGAGCCTCCTCCAGCCTGGCCTTAAAGACCCCCAGGGATGGGGCCTCAACCCCCTCCCTGGGCACCCCATCCCAGGGTCTCACCACTCTCCTGGGGAAGAACTTCTTCCTCACATCCAGCCTGAATCTGCCCACTGCCAGCTCTGCCCCATGCCCCCTAGTCCTGTCGTTACCCGATAGCCTAAAAAGTCCCTCCCCAGCTTTCTTGTAGCCCCCCTAAGATACTGGAAGGCCACAATAAGGTCACCTCGGAGCCTTCTCTTCTCCAGACTGACCAGCCCCAACTCCCTCAGCCTGTCCTCACAGCAGAGCTGCTCCAGCCCTCGGATCATTCTCCTGGCCCTTCTCTGGACACGCTCCAGCAGCTCCACGTCCCTCTTGTGATAGGGGCTCCTGTCAGATGTCCTGTTCCAGTGGAGGGAAGGCAGTAGGCAGGTTCAGGAGGAAACATTCCCATTCCCCTCGGCAGAGCTCATTGCCTCTGCTGAGGAAATGGGAGGAAACGTTGGGGAGCAGACCCCAGCCAGGTGCCCTCTTCCTTCCAGATCAACTTCATCTTTCTCTTCAACATTGTCCGAATCCTCATGACGAAGCTCCGAGCCTCAACCACGTCAGAGACAATCCAGTACAGGTAAGAGCATGAGCAACCCTGAAGGAAGCAGACCTAGAAACTGCATCAGCACGATGAGGGGGGATAGGAACAGCCCCATCAGGCAGGTATCACAGGGATGGAGAGACATCTAAGAGCACCTCAAATGGGTTTTGGAGACACGTGACTGTCGTATCTGGGGGTGAGGAAAAATCCTGGCCAGTGAGAGCTTTGAGATGGAGGTGGATGGTAGGATCTGCCTTTGAAGGGAGCTGTTGGGAGCTGAGTCTCTCTGAAAAAGCCTGGCTTTGGTGGGACCCAATCAGCTCTCCTGCCTTGGAGCTGCAAATCCTGGCATGGAGGTGAGAATTAAATCGCTGCTTGGCAGGAAAGGTGAGGCTGAGGAAGGAGTAAGGAATCGATGCCACCCCAGACACCTTCTTGCAAAGCTGCAGGGAGAAGGCAGCACAAGGCAGGGAGATTTAACCCTTCCTTTTAGCTTGCAGACAGCCTGGGAGGTGCACGGTCAGAGCAGCTCCCCAGAGCTCCTGGCACAGGAAAGGCACCTTGGCCTTTGTCACTGCTGCTCTCTGGATCGTTTTCTGGGCAGGAATCAGGGAATCTCACTGTGTCAGTGAGGTCACTGATGGCCAGCTGCAGTCAAGAGAAGTAGGTTTGGGGTGGAGGGTGATTTTTTTTTTTTCAGATGAGAATGGAAAAATTCAGATGCTTCCACTGGGAAATGCCAACTTTCCTCACCACGGAGCCTTGAGCTGGGATGAACAATTAGGCCTGGGGGGAGCAGAGATGAAGGCTACTGAAATAAGCTGCTTGTCAGTCAGCAACGGAGAGACTTTTGGCTTTCCAGTACTTCCCTGATTTTGGCAGGGAAGATTTTTCACCTTTGGGCAGAAGAACTTCCAAATTTCCTAGAAACATTTTGAAGGACAGGAAAACGTGGAGATTTTGGCAGATTATAAACTGTGCAGTCCCACTTAAACCAGGCAAGGGACCACCCTGGAGGGTTCCTGCTCACCTTAGACAATGGCTTTTGGCCAAAAACTGATGGATCCCCTGCTGCCATGGCTGCTCCCCTGGAGAAGCTCCACCGGTGCTTGTGCTGTCCCATAGCTTGCCAGCCTGAGGATGCTGATGACCTCAGTTATCTCCAGGTCCTCTGTGCCATCTGCCAGGCTGTGCTGGTGGCTGTGGCTCTGCTCCAGGTCAGCGATGCAGCACAAGTCCCAGCCCTGCCCAGCCCAGCCCTGCCAGAGATGACTGTTCCTCTCCTCAGCTCCCCTTGGAATCTGTCCATTAACAGGATTTTTTGAGCAAGAAGTGTTGACTTGGCATTGTTCTCATCCCCTAATCCAACAGAATGAGCTGCCAAGCCCTGATCCTTCCTCTTGTATCAGCACTATTACTTTTCACAAACAGCTTTTGTAATTTCATCAAGAAAAGATATCAAATTAATTAGCTGAGATAAGTTTTTCATAAACCCATGCTGAAGGGTGTGAATTATTTTACTCTCCTTAATTCCTTTTTAATTGAGCCTTAGACCAGCCAAGCAATCACTTCAGGCCAGCTCAAGGTCAGGTCTCCAATATCCACTGCCCTTCTCGGGATGGAGAAGCTGCAGAAGGTGCCCAGTGCTCCAACCAGCCCAGTCACTTGGGGACCACACTGGAAAACAGCTCAGCTCTGCCCCATCCCCTCCCCAGTCCTGGTTTGCTCAGACCCAGCCATGCTGGTGCTGGCAGTGGGATGGGGAGGGTCCTTGTGCCCAGGGCTGTACTGCAGCAGCTCAGGTCCATGTTTTCTCCCCAGGAAAGCAGTCAAGGCCACCCTGGTGCTGCTGCCCTTGCTGGGAATCACCTACATGCTGTTCTTTGTCAACCCAGGGGAGGATGAGATCTCCAGGATTGTCTTCATCTACTTCAACTCCTTTCTGGAGTCCTTCCAGGTGTGGTCCTCAGCACTAGCTTCCATCCCAGTCCCTCTGCCAGGGGATGTGGAGGATCCCATCCTGGCTGATGCCTCCCCCCACGTCTGCTCCCTCCCCAAACCCCAGGATTTCTCCAAAGCTCCTGAGCCTGGGGGTGCCAGGAGTAGCTCTGTGGTGACTCTGCTGCTTGTCTCCTTCCAGGGTTTCTTCGTCTCTGTTTTCTACTGCTTCCTGAACAGTGAGGTGAGCACCAGGAGCTGGGGGGTACTCGTGGGGGTCTACAGCCTTCCCTGCAAGCAGGCACAAGCTCAGCCTGAGGCTCTGCCTCCACACAGGGCTTGAAGGGTGCTGGCAGTTCCCCAGCTGAAGGCACTTGCTGGTCAGTTGGTGCTTTACCTGCAGCTCCAGGCACATCTGCAGCCAAACGTGCCCAGCTGGGGACAGCTCCTGTCAGTCTCCTCCTTTGGAGGAGGAAAATCCACCCTGAGGACCAGTGGTCCAAGGGTGCACCCCTGTGATTTAGTGCAGCAGAAGAGCCAAGGGCCCCCCTGTCCCTGGGAAATCCTTCCCTAGGGTGATGGCCATGCACACGGGGGTGCTGGGCACACAGATGAGGGCACCTCCCAGGCTCTGACCCGAAGCACAGGCAGCAGAGAGCAAAGGAGGTGAGAGGAGAGGCCAGTCCTGGGGCCAATCATTTGGGCAGCTCTTTCCTCTGCCTCCTCCAAACACTCCTGCACCTCTGCTGGCTCAAGAGACTTTGCCCCAGGGTTTGTTACCAAACCAGAGGGAATTGATGCAGAGGAAAAGGGGCTGGATCAGGGCTCGCTAGTGTCCCAGGAGCACATCCATGGTCCTCCCTCTCTGGAGCCCAGCTGGGCTGCCTGAGCATTTCAGTGTTCACCCGAGGGCACCAGCTCAGCCGCCTGCACTCGGTGCCCATCTCCCAGGACCATCCCATGCTGCAGTCCATGAAAAATCAATCCTTCACCAGTGAGCTGCCACACAGAGCACTTGGGCTGCTGTAGGGCAGATTGAACATCGAAGAAATGCCACTAACAGGAACAAGACAAGCCATAAAACCTCCCTGACTGTCACTCAAACCTCTCCCAGCCCCTTGCAGCAGCTGATGCTGCAGGTAAAGTGCTGGTTCTCCTGCAGAGCCCCCGCTTAGATTTCTTCCTCCTTGTTGTTTTCATTGTGCCCTCCGAGGCACCTTCGGTTGGGTTCATCTCCCTTTCATCCCCCTTCCCAGCTCCAGGGGCTGCATTTCCCATTACACAAAGCTGGGTGCCCCCGGAGGTGACTGGCACTGCCAGAACCCCTCCCCTGCCCCCAGAGAGCTGGGCAAGGTTCCAGCAGCGTTTTTGCTTGGAGGTCCAAGGAGGAGGATGGCTGGTGGCTCTGGAGGAGGTCAGAGAGCTGGGTGGTGACTAACCATGCCCTCCTCTGTGCCCCCAGGTGAGGTCGGCCGTGCGGAAGCGGTGGCACCGGTGGCAGGACAAGCCCTCCCTCCGTGCCCGCGTGGCACGGGCCATGTCCATCCCCACCTCCCCCACCCGGGTCAGCTTCCACAGCATCAAGCAGTCCACGGGCGTCTGAGCCAGGAGCGAGCTGTCTCTAGGGGCTGGGGGGGCTCCTGCCACAGCTCAGCACCCCCCCGGCCTCGCAGAGCTCACACAAACTCGCTGCACCCATGGGACGCCCTGCAGGAGCTCCTGTCCCCCTTGCTGGGGGAGGTCTGTAGGAGAGGACGGCTGAGAAGCTGCTTGGTCATCTTCCCTGGCAGCAGTGGGACCTGCTGGGGTGGCAGAAGGAGCCAGAGGAGCCCAGAGAGGTTGTGGGGCAGCCCCCCTGCCTGCCTCCATCCTGGGCACGTCCTGTCGCTGCCCCTCTTGGGTTTGTCACTTGGTTTTGGGTGACAGGACACCAGGACATTGCTGGGACAGCTTATGGGGCTAATCCCTGGGGAAGCTGGCTCAGCCTTCCAGTGAGTGCATGCTGGGGTGCTGCTGGGGGAGCCAAACTTCTGGGGACAGGGGGGCAAAGCCCTCTGGGTGGATGGGGGGTGGATGGAGAGCCCTGGACTGCTGGCAGACGTTCCTTGGTGTCGCTGTGGTTCTGTTCCACGGGGGTTATTTGAGCCCTTCCCCTGCTCCTCTCTGGTCCCCAGGACATCCCATGACTGCTGCTTGGTCTGACCAGGTCATTGCTCACCTTGCCACCAAGAAAGTGGAGCAGAGCAGTGGGGTGGGAGAGGGCAGGGAACCACGCTGGGGGCAGGGATGGGTCCCTGGGGCTCTGAACAGCCACACGAAGGGGGCTTGGTCCCAAGGGAGGCATGAGGTTTAGTTAATCCTGTGGTCCAGCCCAGCCCAGCGGGCTCTGCAGATGTTTGCAAAGCCCCTGGAGCTCAGGGTGACTCCGTGCTCCTGGCTGGGGGGTTGGGAAGGTGGGAGCAGCACAGTGAAGTGGTGGCTGAGCTCCACAAAGGCAGCTACCATGGGGACTTGGCTCCCCTCTCCCCTCCCCTGCTTCCACCCGTGCAGGTGAGCTCCATGCCAAACTGCTCCTCGCTCCTACGCAGGGCATGGGGCCAAATCCTTCCTGCACTGGGGTTAAGTGCCTTGGAGGAGCAGCAGCCTCCCCGCCACGCTGGGGACCTGGGATTGTCTCCTGTGCAGCTGCCCAATCCCTGACACCCCCCCCCCAGTGCCCTGTTCCTTGTGGTCACCAGCAGCAGCTGAGCAGAGAGGGCCCTGCACGGTGGAGGGGTTTGTCCTGACCTCCTGGAGCCACCTTTTCCCTGCCCCACGTGAGGCCTGGGGATGCTCAGGCAGGGGGAGGATGTCAGGGGGGTTATGGGCTGAGTCTGCATTCCAGGGATTCTGCCACTGGGGCCCTACAGGGTGTGCTACGAGTCCCTTCACACTTGTGCCTCAGTTTCCCCACTGTAAAGAACAGGCATAAGTGTTCCCTGCCCTGGGGAGAGGTAAGCATCTTTGAAATCATAGTACTTTGGGATTTCCTCAGGATACACCACCAGAAAGGAATAAAATCTTCCTTTTTTTTTCTTTAAAGGGAGGTACAGACAAAACCCTCCAGGTTCTTTCTTTAAACATATGAGAAGTTCAATAGTTTCGAGCCAATTCCTCCGATTTCCATCCCATTGAGATTTCCTACCTGCAAGCAGGGTGCAGCCCAACCCAGAAATACCCCCTTGCCTCCACTAACATGCTGGTGACCACAACAAGGACCATCCCCCTGCACACGGAGCAGATTTGGGTCCTTGTACAAGCTCACCCATCACCACCAGCCCCAGAAACTGCCCCTGATCCGATCTAGGGGTGAGAAAAAGCCCCCCCAGTGTTATGCAGTGGGAAAACTGGCAGCTCCCAGCTTTACAGAAAGCCCTACAAGGAGCAGACCTGTGTGTCCCCACCACGGGCCAGTTTGGTTCCTCTGCAGAGTGCTTTGGCAGGAGCTCAGGAAGATCTGCTGGCCACGGAGAAGGGGGAGTGCCCCAGGGAGCTTTTTGCATCATACATCCAGGTGATGTCACCAAAAAGTGATGTGCTACATGTTCAGTTGGGATTTTTCTACGACAGGGTCATTTTTGGTGGAAGGGAAGAGGGAAATTGAAAAACCAAAGAAAGAAACCCAAACAGAAGCATCTGTGTTCACATCACTGGTTTTCCCTTCTCCTCTTGGTGACCTGCTCCCTCTGACCTGACTCTGTGTAGCTGGAGGAGTGTGTGTGTGTTCTCAGCCTTGTTTGATTAAAATTACTCTGATTTCTCTCAGAAGGGGGCACGTTTATCTTTTGGAAAAGACAACCCCAGCATGGCCCCTTCCCACTCTCCACGGGAGCATCTTGGTGCTGCAGTGGGCTCAGAGCTGGGCTCAGAGCAGGCTCTGAGGTGGGCTCAGCATCCCACAGAGCCAGCCCGTGGCTTTTCTGTCTCCTCTCCACCCCAAGTCCATGTGCCCACAGCATGGAGGTGGGATATGGGTTCCCCATGAAGGTATCAACACTATCCCATCTAAAGAGGGTGAGGAGCACCCCACGTGGGTCTCCCACACGAGTACCCTCAGGGCTGGAGAAACTCCTCCAAGTTTTCCATGGTGCTCCCTCCAATGAGCTCAGACAGAATAACATCATGTGCTTCGCAGCAGGAGGGAGGGCAAATCAAACTCCAATTTCATTTCATACATCAATGTTTAGGAGGGAAATTCAGACACAAACAGCTTTCTGGTCAAGCTTTTCCATTGCAGAATTAATTTGTTCCTCACACAGAGCCTTGGAGAGCTCTGTAATTTGGTAAGCACCATGCACATAAATAATAATTACAGGTGCCTGCTGATTACATGATTGTATTTTAAGTTATCAAGTAATTCCAAGATTAATGACCTGCCAATCCTGTGCTCTTGACAAGGTTGTAGCCTCTTGAGATAATCCTGCATTAACCCTTGGTGTTACCCTGGCACCTCAGGGCTGGGAGAGGCAAATGGGGACCCTGAGGATGGGACCTCATGGTGCTATGGGACATCCTGGGCTGGGTGTGAGGCAGCCACACAGGAACCTCTCCAGAGGACAGAGATGGAATTCAATTTAGCTTCTTTATTTAACACATGACACCTACCATGGAGTTTGCTCCCCAGCCTCAACCCTACCACCCAGGAGCAAAGCTCAGGGGTCCCGACTGCCCTGTGCTCCATCCCCAGCAAATGAAGAGCCATCAAAGGAGAAAACCTTCCATCCAGAGCCTGAATGGGACAGGAGAGCTCATGATCCTGATCCTCTGTGCAGGATCTGAGCCTTCATCCCACCTCCCAGCCAGGCTGCCCTGGGCAAACATTCCCAGTGCCAGAGCCAGGACCTCCCAGTTGCTCCACCACCACGGGCACGATGCAGTGTCCATCACTCAGGGGGTTTAGAGCTGGTGCTTAAAGCCAAGCTGGGCCATCATTCCCCTTTCTCCATCCTGGCTCAGACCCCACATTTCTGTCTGGCTCTCCACAGCTTCGGGCCATTCCTTGATGTTTAACCCTCTCTGTCCCTTCCCAGGCCAGCAGTGAGCCTGGAAGGGGTGGGAGGTGGGGAGGGTGAGGAAGTCTCGTGGTGTGTGGAGCCCAGCAGGCTCAGCTGTGACTTTCAGCACCATCTCTCCCAAGATGCCCCTTGCCTGTGATGTCTCATCCTTCCAGCGCTGCCCAACTCCCAAATAAACATTTCATCCTTTGATTCCGATGCCCTCTCCCTCTCCCTGCTCTGCTCTCCCCCAGCAGGAGCCTCCTGCTGACATTTGTCACCACTCTCACAGCTAAACGCTTTTCAAAGGCAGAGACAGGCAGCTCTCTGCCACCCTCATGAGATTTTCAAAGGGCAGTATTTTTCCAGTTTGGAGGAAATCTGAAGATCAGAGACACAAGCACAGCTCCCACAGATCCCACTGGAGAGCCTGGCTGTTCAGCCCTGCAGAAAAGGCTTCTCTGGCTGCTCCTCGAGGAGCCCCAGGGCTGTGCTGGAGGCAGCAGAGGTGTGTCCATCACCAGACGTGCTGGAGATGGGCACCTGCACGGAGCAGTGATGGTTCCATCCCACGACCAAGAGTCCCTCATGCTCATGGCTCTGGATCTATCTGTGGTGGTCACCCACCCCCAAGTCCATCCTGCCAGCTGCAGCCCTCAGCCATGCTCCCCTGGGGATCTGCACCAAGGTTTCTCCAGGTTCGTTTGGAAACAGCTTGGTCCCTTGCAGACCCCAACAGCCTGCTCCCACCAGCACCCAGCAGAGCTCCCCTGCCCTGCCCTGCTCCCTCTCAGGCAAAATTTTCCATGGAAGGCTGCTCAAATCTGCTGCTGAGCCTCCTGCTAGTAGGGGAAACTGAGGCATGGATTTGTGCCGTGTTGCACAGGGAGATGCTGGGCTCTGCCTGCTGAGACACTTCTGCTGCAGAGCATCCTCCAGCCCCAGTCATCCAGGTCTGAGACCTGCTTCAGGAGACATCAGTGTGATGAGGGGCTCAGGACCCTCCCCAGCAGCCCACAGCCTCCTCCTGCCCTGGAGGAATCAGCCCCAGTGGGAGGTGCCCCCATCCTGAACAACCCCAGGACTGCAATCCAAGCAGGACTGCTTTCTGCTCCCACAGCAGCCCCATTCCCAGCCAGCTGCTGACACACCGAGCTGCCTTTCCTGGCACCCACAGCATTTTGGGGGGCAGCAGGAAAGGGGTCACAGCTTCCCTTGCTCAGCACTGTGCTCACAGGGGTCAGTGTCTAGCAGGGTCCCCCAGCAGTGCTGGTGGCAATGCTCGAGATCCAGAGGTCCATCTCCTTCCATCGCTGCCTCCTCAGTTTTGCCTTGATGCAAACCACCCAGGGCTGCTCCTCCCCTGCCCTTTCCAGCACAGGGGGTTGGTGACAGGCCCCTCACAGCTCAGCCAGCACGAAGACTTTGGGGTTTGTCTGCTGAGTGTGGCTGAGCTCTGGTCACAAGGTGTCAGGGCTTGTGGCTCAGTCCCAAAGGATTGACTATGACTGCCAGAAAATGTTATCATCTCTCTGCTTCCAGCAGGACTTCAGCTTTTCCTGGGGTGAAACCAGCCCTTGGGAGAGCAGATGATCAGCTGTGCTGTGCCTCAGAGGGTCTCCTCTCCTGTGCTAGCAGCTCCAGGGGTGCTGGGTGAGGTCTTGGGGGCTGGATGAGACCCTTTTTGCAGGAGCATGACCTCAGCAGGGTGGCTGAAGCGTCCCGGGGAGCTGGTGGCTCTGGAGAAGCCTGTGGGTATGTGAAATAGGGGTTGAGAACCTGGGCTTCAGCACCTGCAGCGTGCCCACTTGCAGAGGGGTCGGTGGCACAGCAGGAGCTGGAGACCTGGAGGAACACAAAGAGAACCACAGCCTGGGAAGCATGAGTAAATGAAATAGGCAGGGTCTCAGTCCCAGCCAGGAGAAAGCAGGGTGACTGTGCCTGCTGGTGCAAAAGGAAATCAGCTGAGCTAGCCAGGAAAAGGATTGTAGGCTGGAATAGTTATATCCTTACTGAAGTTAGACCCGTGCTGCATCACTCCCCCAAAGCCATGGCAATAGAAACACTTCTGATTCTGCTGGAAACGATTTGCGTGGCTAATGGGAGCTATATTTTAATGCATTAATATGGTGAAGATGTACGTTGAGAGCACAGATTGACTGAGCAGCTAAAACAGCCCTTTTGGGCTCAGCAGGGAGCGGCTCGTTCCGTCGAGCTCTCTGCACAGGGACCATTCTGGCTGCTGCCTTCCTGCCAGGTGGTGCTGAGGGAAATTCATCCAATTCCTAGCAATAACAAAAGTCTCTTGCTGAAGCCCAGCGAGCTCACACACGGTGACAGGGAGAGGAGCTGAGCCACTGGGGCTCGTCACCTGCACGCCTGGGAGACAGCCCAGACTCATGGAGGGCAGCCCATGGCCACGAGTTTGGGGCAGCCTCCAAGCCACGTTGAAGTGTCCCAAGGCAGATGAAGCCTTGACTTAGCTGTCACCTCCCCTCCCTGCTGCAGGGGTGCTGCTGGTGCCTCGCTGTGACAGCTGGGAGATGCCACCGTGGATTTTTTTTCCCCACTCACCTTCAGGGACAGCCACGATCACCAGGGAGAGCCCAGAATTTCCATGTTCCTGGTGCCCAGGCTGGCTGAGACCCAACAACGTGTGCTATAAACTGCATCTCACCACCTCTTGGTGGGGGAAGAAGCCCCACTTGGGCTTTTGGGCTTCCCCAAAAGGAGTGAGCCCCCCTGGGTGCCCATGTCCCACAGCTGGTGGGATGAGTCCACCAGCTCATTCTGGAAACTCCTCAGCTGCTGGGTTCCAGTGGAGGGAGCCTTGAGCCCCTTCCCTCCTTGGTGGTAGCCCTTCCACACAAACCCACCTACCTGAATCCAGCATCAATTTTGATCCTCAGGGGTAAGATTTATTTTTGCTTAAATGTTAAATTCTGGTTGGTTGTCATTTATTTTCAAAGCTGTGTCTCCTGCCCCTTAAATTTCCCATTTTGTGTCATTCCCATGTTTTTCTCTCTCTTTTTTTCTGCAAGCAGTGCCCCAATGCACTGTGTGAGGGCAAGGAACAAAGCCTGGCCCAGTCCCCAGGGGCTGTCTCCTGTAAAAGCTGCACCTCAGGCACATTACACCTAAATGGTGTGAAGAGATTTGAAAGCCCTGTCACCTCCCAAAGCAGCACAAACCCCGGGCTGGCCAAACAAAACAGGAGTCAAGCACCACTGGAGAGGTGGAAGCATGGAACCAGTGCCATGGCAGTCGAGGAAAATCTATGCAAAATGGGTAGCAATTAAATGAGAATTAACTGGGTTGCAAGAGGAGAAAATTGCTTCTTTCAAACCCTCTTGATTATAGAGCTGAAACAGCCCAGAGCTCCCATGGCTTATCACCGGCCCGAGCAGATGAAGAGGCTGTTAATCAAGACTGTCAGAAGCTTTCCCAAAGCCAAACGTCCTCGCTGGAGCAAGGGCTCAGCAGGGACCTTTGCTGCAGCTTTGGCTGCTCAGCTGTTAACACAGAAGCTCTGGCCAGGCCAGGAGGATGGCTCCTTGGTTTATTCAGCAAAGGCTTGGGGATTTTATGCTGGTGGTTGGGGAGGTGACACCTCAGGTGGGGCGGGGTGGAAATGGACCTTCTACAGCCCATCCCCATCCTGCACAGCTCTTCTCCTTCCCTGACACCCCGAAAGGCTGATGGGGCTGTGGGGCAGGAGGCAAATGGGGTGTTTTGCCAGAGTACCTTGCCAAAAGCCAAACCCTGACATGGGCTGATAACCTGCCAAGATGAGCTGGGTGCCAGGGGATGGCTGGGGGTGGGCAGACGTGTGATTCCTTCCCCCCTCCTCCCTCACCCACCCGGCACAGCAACCAGATAGAGGGTCACCTCCAACAACCACACAGCCCCAGGGAGAGGACCTGCATCCAGCCAAGCTCAGATCTGATCCTCTGAGCCTCCAAAAGGACAGACCCCAGGTCCTGCAGTTCTGGAAAGAGGTGGGGCACCTCCCATCAGCTCCCCTCAGCAGCTCCAGAGCTCTGAAGCAAGGACAGAGGGTGGGAAATCGTTTTGCATGGCAGCTGAAGCGAGCAGGGAGCACACGTGGGCACACAACCAGAGATTCACCCAAAACCCAGCCTGTCCTGCACTGGGAGAGGTGGCCACCAGCCCCCCACTTCTCACCATGCCCAGACAAACCCCAAATAGCTGCCCCTTGGTGCTCAGCAGCTGAGCTGCTGCTGCCTTCTGTGGCAACTGCACACTTAGGCTGCAGCCCAAGAGCTAATTGCATTAATAGGAGACTAATCACACGCCTAAGGGATGCAACCAGGAGCTAATTACCCGGCAGCAGCACCGTGCCTGGCCCAGAACTGCCCTGTGGGTGAAGCCTGGTTGTGCCTGGGAGCACCCCACCAGCAGCTCGGGGCTCCCCAGGCACCTGAGCTGAATCACAGCCTGGCTCTGGGGACCCTTCTGCTCCAACCCCCCCCAGGAATCGCTCCCTCCTGGTGAGGGAATCAAGACTCATGCCTCACCTGATTCCCCCTGGGTGAATCCAGCCTGTTGTGTTGGCCAGGAGAGGTATTTGGCTGTTCCAACACTCCTGAGAGCACCTGGAGGTCGAGGCATGTATCCAGAGCACCCCTGATGAAGGGTGTCACCAGTGTCCATTGGGGTCTTGCCCTTATCCTGGGCCACCAGCACCCTGGGTATGACCAGAGCTCCACCCTGGGGAGACCTAATATGTCTGGCAAAAGGGTAGGAAATGGGTTAGTCCTGCCTGGAAGGAGCAAGCAGGAGCTGGGGAAGGCTCAGGTGCTGAGAGGCCAAGATTTGCACCACATTCCAGTTCCTGATTGCAGTCCCACGGTCCCTGTGCTTCACAGTGAGGTGTTAATACCCTTCCCTCGGGCTACTCCAGCTCCCCTCCCTCTGGGCACATGAAAATTGAGCTGGAAACTTCACAAGCCCCAACCATAGTTCCTCCTCCTGGGGGGATCACAGCCTGGTGCTAAGCAGGCAGCCAGCAGTACGGTCACACAGACTCCTTCCTCATGGGCTCTGTGCCCTTCTCCTCCTCGCTGGAGGGTAATTAGTGCCTCTTGGCTTGATGGGGTGATAAATTAGCAGCAATAGTGGCTCTCTGCAGCAGCAGAGGGGAAGCCAGAGGATACCAGGCTTCAAAATCCAGCTGGAGTGAGTGAGTGAGGCACCTTCTTGGGGTTTTGAATGAGCTGAAGAACATTTGGCCACCCACAGCACTGTGCTAACGAGGGGCAGGTCACTCAGGGGATGCTTGGTGCTGGTTTAGACCCTGTTATCTGCCTACCAAAGCAGTACCATCCTCCAAATACCCTTAACTCTGCCCCTGTCATGCTGTGCTGGAACCAAAGTGTTGGAGGAGGTAAAACATGCTTGGGAAGGAGGAAAAAAATGGGTTTAGAGGTACTATTTTCAGATACCTAGAGAGCCTGTTTAGCAGGTGGGCTAAAATCCACTGAAGCCAAGGCAAAGATGCATCAAGGAAGAGACTGAACAAGGCTCTTCCCAGGAGCAGCATAATTAAGGTTGGGACACACCCTCAAAAACCAGGAGCAGGAGGAGCATCATCAGTGACACCATTAAAAGGTGGTTTCTCCATCAAACTTTGGTGGTTACTTACAGCCTTGCTCCCAGGGCATGGTCCACATTGATGTCCCCCCACACCCCACTCTGGAGCTGCACTTTTCCACAAGTCAGGAACAGAGCATGGGATTTAGAAGAGCAGTGGGAGCTCAAGTAAAATGTCTCTCTCCCCTCTTCCCCTGCACTGACTTTCTTCTGGGGTTAGATATTCCTCAGTGGATGAGAGTGGCTGTCCAATTAAAAAAATAAAAGCCACCCAAACAAAAAAAAAAAAAAAATTAAAAAAGCCCAGAGAACTAAAAAAAATCCCAAAGAACTAAAGGAAAAAAAGCTTTGGAAGAAAATTTCCACCCAAATCAGTGTCCTGGGAGGGATCCACTTAATGTAATATCAAGATATCACCACAAAATATTTCAAGCTTGAAGGAGAAAAAAGTCATTCTGGATTTTAAGGGTTTTCATTGGTATTTCTAGCCTCAAACAGCCATTCTCCAGTGGGTACAGACCTGGGCAGACCAACAGTGTGTTCCCCTTGGAGGAACAGGATTCATTTTCCCAGCGCTGCCGAGGGGCTGCTCTTCATGAGCCATGGGGAGAGCGTGGGGCTGGCACAGGAAAATCAACACCTCTCATCTGTATTTATGTGTGAGAACTCTTTTTTTCTCTTGAGAAGCGTTTGGGGATTGATTACTGTTTTATTCTTTAATAAAGTACCTATTTCTTGTTTTTCTTTCCCACTGGAACATCAAAACCCCAAGTGTTATTTTATTGGCAAAGCTTTCAGCTTTCAGTTGCTGAAAACTTAAAATGTTTTGGCCGGGAACCAAAATCATGAAAGTCTTTCCAAGGAACATTTTAAAACCTCAAAACTCTTCTCAGTTTTGTAGGGTTTCAGTCAAGATTCACTTTGAACAAGTCCTGGAACATACGTAGCCCGGGAGGGGGGTTGTGTATCCATCACCTCTGCCAAGAGGTCACATCATGGTGCACTCGTGGCTATGGTAGGATGAGAGCTGAGGGTGCCCTGGGCTGTCCCTCCCCATCCCAGCTCCTCCTGCACTGTCACTTCAGAGTTAATCCGGAGCTCTGATCTGGTTCCACCTTCCCTAAGCCCAAGCAGGGATCCCAAGATGGGGCATGCTGGCAAGGCATCCCTTTTGGGTAGCAGCAGTGCACCAACAGAGGCAGTTTCCTCCCTTGGCATCTCTCCACAGCAGCAGTGAAAAATCTGAAAAAAAATGAAATAGGAAGAGAGAAATCCAGAGGCTCGAGTGCCTTCTGCCTGCAGCAGAGCTGGAGCTGCCTTCCCCCAAGGCTCCTGAGGATGCTTTGAAGTCCAGGACCCTCCCTGCCACATCTGGATCTTTTCTCTCTTTTCTCACCTCATTCACTGCCCGAGAGTGGATTTAACCTGTGCTGTGGCTGTTGCCCTTTGAAGAATTATTTGATTTAAACACTTTCATCCCTCCATCCTCCCCATCTCTCCAGTCCTCCTCCTGCAGAAAGAAAGAGAGAACTGGAAATGATTTGTGTGGCACTGTTGGCACCAGCCTTGGCATGCATGGCACGGAGCATGGGCCACGGCAGCACTGGGAACCTTGATTGCCTTCAGATTGAAAATTAATGACTGAACACCAGTGTATCAGTGCTGGAGAGATTTGCTCCTCATTTACTCAAAAACAAAGAGGAGAGGCCAGGTGAGCTTCACTCTCACGGGTTCCTGATGAAAGGAGAGTTCCAGGGGCTTCTTTCATTGCATTTCTCTCCATTAAAGGGGTTTCTCTGGCAGAGGAAAATTCAATATTCAAAAATACAACTCCCTGAAAGGGGCTTGGAGCAAGGTGGGCGTTGGTCTCTTCTCCCAAGGAAAAAGTGATAAGACAAGAGGAAATGGCCTCAAGTTGTGCCAGGGGAGGTTGAGGTTGGACATGATGAAAAACTTCTTCCCCAAAGGGTTGCCAAGCCCTGGCCCAGGCTGCCCAGGGCAGTGGTGGAGTCCCCATCCCTGGAGAGATTTAGGAGTCTTGTAGATGTGGTGCTGAGGGACATGGGTCAGTGGTGGACTTGGCAGTGCTGGGTGAGTGGCTGGACTCGATGATCTTAAAGGTCTCTTCCAACCAAAATGATTCTGTGATTCTATGATTTTTGTGATTGTGGAAAAGTGGTATGGGTGTGACCTCAGCCTCTTTTTTTTCTATGTAATTGCTTTCACCTCCCATTGCCAAAAGCATTGCTTCAGGGGATGCTCAGGAACCAGCCAGGAGCTGCAGGACCCTTCCCACCAGGCAGCAGGAGCATGGGCACGGCGGAGGAGACCTGCAGCCACCAGCTGGGGAAACCTTCCAACAAGAAGTACAGATGTGTGCCAGGCAAACGCCCCAGAGGAGACCATGGGGTGCCCTGGGTCTGCCTCCAGCTTCTCCTCCGTGGGCAAGAGGCTTTGCCAGGAGTTTCCCTTCAGGTGAAAGGAGCAGAGGGGACTTTTCCAGGTGTACTAAACCCCCCTAATTTTGTAAGAATTTTGTAAGAATTGCAATGGGAGGTGAAAGCAATGTAATAGAAAAAAAAAAAAAGACCAAGGTCACACCCATACCACTTTTCCACAATCACAAAATCATAGAATCACAGAATCCTTTTGGGATGGAATCATTTTGGTTGGAAGAGAACTTTAAGATCATCGAGTCCAACCACTGACCCAGCACTGCCAAGTCCACCACTAACCCATGTCCCTCAGCACCACACCTACAAGACTCCTAAATCTCTCCAGGCATGCTCCTGTTGATAGAGCAGCAGGCAGGATAACCCCTGGGTGAGGTGTACCAGTGCCACCAGTACAACAACCAGGCACCTGCCTGGGGAGCCAGGATGGGAATAAATAGGAGGAAACACGTTCCTGGTGCAAGCTGCACAACCTGAGTGGAAGTGCCCGTGCTGCCAAGCTCTCCTGGCCGTGACAGCTCTGGGGAGATGAATGCAGAGGAAAACCACAGCTCCGTGATCCTGTTATCCCCAGGGCTGGGAGATGGGCTCTGAGCTCAGAAGAGGCAGCAGCAAAGCCAAGAGGCAGTTACGGATGACAAAAGGAGACTCGTGGAAAGCTGGAGGTGGCATCAGATGGAAATTCCCTCCAGGGCTGCAACCAGCCGTGATTTTATCCAGCTCCTGCAGCCTCCATGGGGAACCCATTAACTCGGTGTGGAATAATCAGGTTTCCTTGTGTCATTAACATGCAAAGACGATCTCGATGAACTCCCTCCTGCTCTGCAGCAGGCTCCTGAGGGAGCTCTGCTTGTACACCTGCCAAGCTAAAGGCATCACATTAATTCAGCATCCCGAGTGCTGGGGAGGGCAGGAGGATGCTTGCACCCGTGTCCAGCCCAACGCAGCAGAAGAGCCTCCACATCACACAGCAGCAGCAGTTCAGGCAGCTTGGTTTGCTCTTTCTGGTGGCCCTCTGAGGATGATGCCTCCGAGGAAGCCAAGCATGGTCCCCAGTGGGATGGGGTGGGGAGTGCAGCTCGAGCCTTCCCACCCCAGCCACGAGGTGTGGTTGTCACCAGCAAGGTGTCAAGGGTTTTTCAGAGCATCTCTGCCCACAAGAGAAGCAGAGCTTGGGCAGGTTGCTTGCTCGGTACTTCCAGGCTGAAGCTGCCATGACAAATCTCCAAGCCATGGGAAGAGCCCTCCAATGTGTCCTCCCAGCTCGGACCAGCCACGGGTTCTTGTCATCAAACTTCTCCACCAACCCGGGTGGCTCCTGCAAGCTGCTGTGTCAAACAGGTAGGAACAGGCAGAGCCATCCTCATCCCCCCCAGTTCCCAGGCTGCTGGGGATGCTCTGGGGTGCAGGGCTGTGAGCAGGGAGAGGGAAATTACCTTCTCAGCAGGAGAACCCGTGACAGCTGCTGACAGCTGAGAAAAATCGCTGCTGCAGCCAGTCGTGCTGTTGTTTGCACAGGGACAGCAGAGTGTTTATTGTGGGGCTGGTTTGTGTTGGCTTCTGCCCTTCCTTCAGGCAGGAGAATCCAGTGATGCAGAGATGCTGCAGAGTCTTTAACTGCAGGTTAAACATAACAGATTGCAGGGATCTGCAAACCAAGCCCTGCCACTACTCGAAACCAAACCCTGTGAAAATCCATTTGGGAATTTATGTTGTATGGGTGGAGAATTTCTTGGCATGCATAGAGAGAGGGGTGAGTGCAACAGAGCATCCAAACACCTCTTAGGTGGATGAGAAATAGGAGCTGGAGCAAAGAGCCAGACTCAGCACACATAGCACGACCCTGAGGACATTACTGCTACCATTAGCATTAAAATCCTTTAGTAATTACCAAATTAATTATTTTATTACCCTCGCTCATTTTCAATTCTCCATTCTCTCTTTCTTACAGATGAAGTTTATCTTTAAAACATCCTAAACCAGATGGAAATTAATGCAGGAAGAAGGAGCAGGAACACTGCCCATCACAGAGGAACGCTCTTCACAAGGCTGCTCCCCTTGTTCTGCCTGGGATATAAATGATTTAGACCCAAGCATGAACTTTTTTTCAGACTTATAGTCTTCCAAGGGAACTTTTTTTGCCCTTTGGTTCTCTGTTGACAGTTACAAACCCAGAAAAAAAAACCTTTATCTGCCTCAACCTCCAGAAATGAGGTTGAGTGTGGTGCCTTTTTCAGCAGGCGATCAGTGGGCTGCAGAGATTTGCCTTTACCTACCTCTCTGTAACTTCAGGAAAAAGGGCATTAAAAAGCCACACAGAAGCTGTGGTGGGGAGGTGACAGGGATGCCTTTCACACCTGGGCAGGATTTGGGGTGCATAAGCCTTGTGTGAGGGCCCAGAGCCAACTCCCACTCCATGGGATGAGGCAGCAGAGCTCAGCACCCAAAGAGATGCAGGCTGAGGCTGCAGGGCTGGGTTCAAACAATCACTCCAAAATACCTTCCTACAGACAAGCTACCCTGAAAGAGTCACATGTGCAGGTGTTTGGCTCCAGACAGCTGCCCTGGCTTATTTCCCAATTTCTGGGAATCAAAGCTGTGGGATTTGCCTCTGAGAAGGGTTCCAGCTCCCGGCACTCAGCTCCAAAATCAGCTGAATGCTTCTGAAAACCTTCAGGAAGAAATTGCTGGTCTGAGGTTGGGTCACCTTCTTATGACCTGTCCTCCTGGGGCTTTCCAGTCCCCTCTGCTCTGCATGGGGAACATTTAGTCCACCCTGCTCAAAGCTTAATCCGTGGGCTCCACTCTCCTGTCCCCAAAACATCAGCAGCACTGAAGGGAGAGCTGTCTTTGCCCAAAAGCCTCTGAAAAGTGCCAGCTGGGTCCAAGAACCAGTTTCACCCCTGGTCAGGCTCAGCCAGCTGGTGCTGAGCTCTGTGCTGGATCCTTCCCAGTGGTCGCAGCCAGAAGGAATTTGCTGTGGGTCTGGATTAAGTATTTTGTTAACACAGCTAATTTTGGCTAAGTCCTCTCCCAGCCCAGCTCCTACTACTCCAGTCTGCTGGTGGAGGGAAGGTACTTGGTAGCAAGGAGATTCAGCTACATCTGCAGGAGGATAAAAGGACCAGATAACCACGTGGCAGGGAAATTCAGAGAATTATTACACAGAGAAACCACTTTCTGTCTCACAAATTCCCCAAGCCACAAATAGCTGGAGGGTAGGAACACTCCTTTGTGTGATTCTCCTGCTCTTTCCAAAAAAAAGTCTTGCTTCTGACCACTGCTGATGTGCTATGTGGTGACAAGGACCTCTGAAGCCACCCTTCTTATGCTGAGCAGGAGGACAACTGTGACCTGGGGACCTGAGCTCACATCTCAACCATCTGCTCAACCCCAGGGCCAAGCTGGAGCTGCCCGTGTGGCTGTGGGAGTTGCCAGAACCTGTGTTTGCTGGAGGAAGGTGATGCAGGAGCACCTCTGAGGCAATGAAGGGACCCACAGATGGCAGCAGCATCCCCCTCCTGGTGTTAATAAGCCCTCAGGCATCAGGGTCATAACTCAGACAGACAGGATCAATCTTTCTTCTCTTGCTGGAAATGGTGAGGAGCAGGAACAGGAAGATCCTCAGCCTGCACTTGACAACAAACAAATATGCAGGGAAATAGTTGGGTGGTGGTAACGAAGCAGTGGAGAGGGGGAGAGCGGGGAGATGCTTGTGAATCACAAGCCAGGGATGAGAAGGGGGTGGATGGAAGTCTGGGTGAAAGCAGCAGCCTGAAACCTGCTCCCTGCTTGGCCCTGGGGCCATGCTTGGGCTTTGGGCTACTGCTGACCCAGGGTGTCCATGCAGCCTGCCCAGCATTGCTCTGCCAGCCTAAATCCAGGCACTGCCCAAGCAGGGGGAGGGGCCTGGGGGTAGACACTGTGCCAAGGGGCAGCAACGAGCACATCCTCCTGGGTGCCTAACATGGGCCAAGGGAGAACCACATCAGACACCCCAAGGGAGTGAGTGGATGCCGTGGATGAAGTGAGCAAATCCACCTGATTTAATCCTGAAACTTGCTGGACTCGCTCCAGAGGAGGATCCATCCTCATCCTCAAGCTCTGCAGGTCCACTCTGCACAGGTGACTTCAGAAGCTGCCCCAGGGTGACACTGGCAATCAAGGCAGAAAAACAATGGGTTGACCAAACCAGGCAGCACAGATGTCTCCCTCCAGCCTCTCCTGCTCCAGCCCCATCAATCTCTGGCCACCCATGACCCCCAAGCTCTCCCTGGCTTCTCTCACACTCCTTTCACACCACAGCTTCTTCCTCCAGCTCTGCCATCACCTTGCACGTGGGCTGTGGCACCGCTGCGTGTCCGTGTGTCCTCTGCTCCCTGCCTGCTCCCATGGGCAGCTGCAGGGGAGCTGCAGGGGAGCTGCAGGGTCAGGAGCTGGTGGAGAAGGCTTCACAAGTGTGTCCATCAGTGGCAACTCCCTAATAAACCAAGTGGGTTATCAGGGGTTTGAAACAAGAGCTTCTGTGGGTGGGAAGGGATTCTGGGTCCCTCCATCAGGCTGCTCCCCAGCAAAACTGGCACCTACAGCCCTGAATTAACCCTTCTCCAGTTCATCTGCAGTCCTGCTGCTGGGACTCCCTTCAAAACCAACATTTTCTTTCCAGTTTAGCAAGAGAAAAAGCTGCAAGAAGTTCACTGAAATCTTACAGTTGCAAACTCTTCAATCTCCATCAAACAGTCATTTAGATGTAAACACCCTCCTGTGGCTCCAGAGCTGCTTACAGCAGATGGATGATGGGGACTGGGCTCTTTGTGGTGCAAGGCTGTGTTTTATTTACCTGCCTTGGCAATAAAGTCTGGAGGTTGTTCAGCAGCTCCAGCTCAGCAGCAGTTTCTCGTTAAAACTGCCGCACTCTCTTTTTTTTTATATCTATTTTGTGTGTGTGTGTGTGTGTGCTTTCCTCCTGGAAAGCCACCAGGCTGGATGCAATAAATCAGTGTTCCCCAGATGATGTCAGCGGTGCAAGTCTGATTCTGTCCTGCCCCATGGATTCCTGGCACAAAAACCAGTCAGACTTAACTTCTGAAGGGAGCAGTTCTCAAAGGAGGGCAGAATTTGTTACGAAACAAGGAGATTTTCGTGAAGGGCATGAAGAACGACCTCTCTGACTTCTGCTTTTCACTGCTCCTGCACCATCAGACAACCATGATGAGTGGCCAAATACCCCCCAGCACAAAGAGCACAAAGAATCACTGTTTACAGCCTGATGCTCTCAAGCATCCAACGTTGGCACACCCGTGTGCGCCAGGGATGCTGCAGCAAACCCCAAAAAGTTGGCATGACCCCGTGCAGCCACAGAGAGGGGTGAAGGGAGAGGTGGAGAATTGCTCCCAACCAGTCCTGCTCCCCAAGGAGGGCTCAGGAACACAAAACCCACCACGCCTGGGCAACTTCCACATACGTGTAGGCACAAGGGTGGACCACTCGTACGGGTGATGATGGTTTATTGGCTCCCCGTGTCCTCCAGCCCTCAGCGTGTCCCCCTCACTGTTTGTGGGTCTATTTTTCTCTCCCAGATGAGAGGACCATCCAACCACTTCCAGCTGCTGTGGAGCAGGTCTGAGCATACAGCACCTGACACTTGGGGCACCCCCTGTACCCCCAGACAGTCCCCACTGCAGTGGCTCTTTGTGTACTGCCCAGGAGCTTATTTAAGGGTACTGAGCTCCAACAAACTCATTTTGTGCAGGTCAGAAGGCATTTGCAGGTGGCAATAACCTTCTGTTGCTGTTGGTCTGGATGGGGTTGAATCTGGATTCCCACCCCTCATGCCACAGCTTGGATTTGAAGGCAGAAATCGCCACCAATTGCCACCAGAGAGCCCCTGTCCCCACTCGAGGTGGCTCAGAGGTCTGCAGTGAGGTCTGCACACCCCTCCTCCCCAGGCACCACTCTCATTACCCGGGGTGCAGACAGGTTTTCAACAGCACCAGCAGGCTGCCTGAGGACAGCCTTTTCCTATCCCCAAAACTGAGGATGATTCAGTTATTTACAGGCAAAGGTTACCAAAATGTACTGAAAATGACTGGAGATGAGGTGAGGCTTTCTTCAATAACTGGGGCTGTCTTTCTCTGTCTCTATTGATTCCACAGGAAAGAAAATAAACACAAAGTTGACAAAAAGTTTTCAGCATTTTTTTTTTGTTTTCCTCAGGATTCTGGAAACTTCAGCCCCAGAGAGACGAGAGATGTGAGGCACAGCTTGAAAAGCAAATGGGGAGGGTAGATGTGAGGATGGGTCTCAGCAAAGCTGCACAACAATGCTCCAGGGTCCCCTGTGACAGCTCTCTGCCCATCCAGAGGCTGCTCAACCACAACCTCCTGGTGACACAGGAGGTCCTACAGTGCCCTGACCACCCCTGGCAAGTTATAACTGCTTTGCTGGGCTAAACCAGGACAGTGACTTGGCCCAGCCCTTCTGGAGGGGGTGGTGTTGCTCTGCAGCTCATCTCACCCACAACAGAAGCATCTCAGAGGTTTTTTTTTCTCTATACTGACTCCTGGCATTGAGGACTAGCTGGTTATAAGAGCAGGAACCCAGCAGAGAACCCAGGAGTCCTGCTGCTCCACCCCAGCCTGGGGATGTGATTTTCAGAGGAAACTTTCAGCTGAAGATTATTTAAACTTTTTTTTTTTTTAGCAAATCAATCCTTCAAGGAGGGGATTTTTTTTTTTTTCTGCTACTCTTCTCCAGGAAGAAAATATCCCTGGGGGAATTTGCCTCCACATCCCACTGGAAGTGAGCTCAGCTGCCAATTTTTCCACCCTCTGGGTGTCTACAAGCTAAAAATACCTTGTGTACAACCAACCTGGCACCCATTAGCCCCCGGCAATGGGACTGACGGGTGCTCACGCCTGCAGCAATTTAACTGAGAGCTCCACAAACTAAAAAAGAGGGAGACTTCAGATGTCTCACTGTGCTGCACTGCAGATCTCCTCCACGGTGGGCAGGGAAGGGCTTTCAAAGCACCTGGGAGGTGAATGAAGAGATGTCACCCAGCGTGGGGTGTGCTGGTAGGTGGCTGGTGCTGGGCTCTTCCCCAGTGCAGGACTGGGATTGATTTGGGCTGCTCGACCCCTGCTCTGTGCACAGCAGCCCCATGGATGCAGCTTTTTGCATATTACACTTTTTTGTAGCAAAATGAGGGTGATTCAGGGAGTCACCATGGCCCTGATCCTCCAAGTTATCAGCACCAAGGATAATTGCAGGGTCCCCACATCCTGAAGATCCCTTTACAAGAGGTCCATAGCACTCCTGTACACCTCTGGCCTATTGGGATGTTGGGGTGGGGGCACAATCTAGGGGGAATGAGAGTTGTCCATTAACTGGATCTGCTCTGACAGCAGAGGGATGTGGGGACAAGTTGTCTGTGGCTGCCAGCATGGGTCAGATGAATCCCATCCCATCCAGAGTACCAGCAATCACTCATTGGGATTTTTCCTTTTCCAGGGAAAAGGGAAGAAAGGAGTCTTTTAAATCCATGCTGCATCCATGCAAATGCAAAAGCAGCACTGCTCACTGTGTGATGGTGGCCTGGCACCAGCTTCCATGTCACAGTCACTCCTGTTGTCACCCCCTTAATACTGCTGACAACAGGAGATGCTCAAAGTTCACAAAATACTGTGTTTTGCCTGGCTTTTACTTTAGTAGCAGACAGGTGTCTTACAAACTGCCCCAGAATATCTGCAAACCACCAAGGGTCCATCTGCCCCAACTTTTGCCAGCTCTGCCCGAGCTCACAAACCTCCCAGGCCACAGTGAGGAGACAGCCAAGGAAGATCATCACATCTGTGGCTGTGGAATAAGCTCCAGATGGGACCCAGCAGTTCATGGGTCTGTTGTCACACCATCGTCCCTGTGAGAGCTCGACAAGCACAGGACAGAAATGGGTCCACAAACACTGTCATGAAGTGCTCTGGTTCCAGCCACTGTGATTTACACAGTTTAGTTGTCACAGAAGATAAAGAGGCCACTTGCATACAGTGGGTGAGTATCTTTGAAGGTGAAAACAACCAGTTCTGAAAACCTTTTTCACCCAGTAGGGAAGAGGCAGAGCAAGGTGTCAGATGGTTGGAAGGTAGGCAGAGACACTGACGTTAGAAACCCAGCATGAGATTGAAGACATTACCATCAGGGGCTTTGCCAGGCCTGGCAGTGACCTGTAAAGAGACCTGTTACCCTCCAGAAAGCCCCAGGGGCTCAAAGGGGGTCCTGCTGCCCTCCAGGGACTCATTAACTGGAGCACTGTTGGACTCATCCTCTTTTGCTGCCATCAGATGGAACCCACCTTGGTCCTGGCAGCAGCAGTTCCATGCAGTGCACCAGGGGCTTGTACCAGGGGACGAGCTGACATCCCTGCTCTGTGTTATCACAAAATCAATTAAAAGATCCAATGCTCCTTGCCAGGGGTAACACATAGAGGTACCTCTCTGAATGGCTGTGGAGTCGATCATCTGAAAGCTGTCACCAAAAATAATTAGATAACCTCTGCCAGAGAGAAGCTGCAAGAGAAGCAGCATGCCTGGCATCTGCTGAGAGCTTATCTAGGTCCACATGTCACAGCAGAGCACACAAGAAAAGCTCCAAGGTCCAGACTGCTCGCCCAGCTCTCAGCTCAGCCCCTGAGATGGGCACCACAGTCACCAAGAGGAACCCAAACCCCTCGGAGCTGGGTATCGTGGCTTGTTCCTCTGCCCTGCTTTGCCTTGCCTCACTGCACGATCCCCTGGGGCTTCTCTGAACAGCAGTGCCACTCACCTTGCCCTTTATGCCTTCCCGGGGATCAGTGACAAACAGCCCTTCAGTTGATGAGGAAATTGCTGGGAAAATTAGCAGCACTCCTACCACCAGCTCAGAGCCAGCAAGCCCCAGAGGAATGCCATGGCATTCAGACACCTGCTGGGACAGATCCCCACCTCTCCCTCCCTCATCCTCATCTCTTCCCCCCTACCGCTTCTTC
>NW_008610765.1:40139-42836 GCF_000691845.1 Merops nubicus
CTTCCTGTGCTGCTGAAGGATCTCCTCCTCATATTGGAGCCACAGCAAAACCCTTCTCAAGTGGCCCAGCACAGCCCTTTGTGCCCCCAGCCCTCGCTGCCAGGATGGATGGGATTCATTTCAGACCAGGGGCTCCACAGGAAATCTGTTCTTTTCTCATCTTGCAGTGACTGATGTTTCTCCCTCTAAATTGAAGCTTTTTACAGGAGCAAGTGGCTCTTCCATGTATTTCTCACCTCAAGGACACATTTGTCAAAGCCTGAAAATCTTTGAAGGATTTGGTTTCAGCTGCTTTGAGGTGAAAAGCTGGAGTTCTGGTTCAAAAGATGTGCTGGCACTAATGGCTAATGATGGTAAAATAGAACAACTATTTGGATGCAGATGGTCCAAGGCAAACTGAGACCTCGTGAATCACTGAACTGTTTGGCCTGATTTGATTATTTTTGATTCCTAGTTTGAGTGCTGCCCTCTCATCCCAATGTGGAGCATTGACACACTTTGAACATCCAAACGGGGTGACTGTTTGCCATCCAGCCTTGGAATTGGTGCTTGGCTGTGATGCACCATGGTTTCCACTGCAGCTACAGCATCTTACTCAACCTTTACGTAGAGGAGGAACAAGTGTGAGGTGATCTGCTCATCCTGGGGGGCAGTGAGTGGACACCAGCAGCACTGCTGCAGGACCATGAGAGTTTCAGACCCAGTTACTGAGACAGTGGAAGGAGTTTAAAGCTTAAAACTGAGAGCAGGGAGACTGTCCAGGAGGGAGCCCCGTGGAGCTGCAGCGAGGCAGAGGCAGCTGGCTTTGTGATGACTCAGCTTCAGGCAGAGGATTGCAACCTCCAAATATCAGGGGATGTTGCTGCCAAGGAAGGAAAGGAAATATTTATGGTGGAAGCGAGTTCAAAGGCAGCACGGCTGAGCTGCTTGTGTGAAAACAGAGGTGGGATGAGGCTGAGCAATAAGGGAAAGTTTTAGCCTGTGAAATTAGCCTCCTGAATGTGGAAGGGTTAGAAATGGCATCATCTAGGATGCTCAGAATTACACCAAGCAAGAGCTGAGTGAGTTCCCTCCAGGGAGTAGTCAGGCACCTGCAGTGAGAGATCTCTCCTGCCTCCCCACCTCTGCATTTCATATATTTTATATATTTCTCTATTTCTTATATAACTACAGACGTCAATAACAAAGTTCTTAGATCCATGTCCCCAGTGGTCCCATAATGTCTCCTCTCCCTAACAAGTTCCTCCACCCTCCTGCCAACAGACTGTGAGATGGTCCTGCCAGACAGGCAGAATTTGTTTCCCCAGGGCTGTTTGACCTCTGGTGGAAGGGGAATTGGAGGCACAGCCTGGGCACCCCTCGGCAGGCTCACAGCACACACAGGCTGCCCTGTGTCATGCCCCTGGGGCACAGTTATCACAGCACTGCCCCTGGCTGCAACCAGCTCCAACACCAACGTCTGAGGACAAGTGGAGCAGCTTAGCACCACTCCTGCCCTGGTACCACAGACCAGAGGAATGGATAAAATGAACAAGAAAGGAAAGGGAGAGCCAGAGTTTCCCAGAGGAGTTTGGCAGGAGCCAGAAAACAAATGCAAAGGCTTTCCCTGAACAGCTCAAGGATTAAGACATCTGTCCTGGAGCAGGCAGCAGGAAGGCTGGCAGAGGTTGGCCACTGCCAGATGTGAAAAATCCTTGTAGAGGAAAAACTTCCCCATGCAAAGAGAGGGAAGTGAGAGCCTCAGCTCTTGACTGATGAGTCTGCAGTGAGCAGCAGAGGAGAAGGTGCCCTTTGCTTTCACAGCCAGCTCTTCTGCAGGAAGGAAAGCAGCAGAAGGAAGAAAGCTTCACTGCAAGACTGCTGCAGTGGACAGGGCTCATCCTGCTCGCAGCTCTGCCCAGCAGCTCCCTCCTCAGAAAAGCAGAGGCTGTTTGCCATCCCTGTGCTACCAACGCCTGCTGCCACTCTGGTGTGACTCCTGCCCACCTCTACCCTGATGTCCCCGGGCTGCACCACATCCCCTGCACCTTCCAGGTGCTCTCCTGCAGCTGGGGTGGCTGCACCACCTCCCTGCTGGGGCTGGACTGAGTGGTTTGGGGGCTGCTTGGGGGTTGTAAGGTAGGAGGACCTTGATGCTTTCTTTTAAGGGAACTGATCACATCAATGCCATAGACATCAGCACCCATCTGGGCTCCTGGGGCCAAAGTCATCTTCTCTCCACACCCCCTGGGGTTTGCTGCATGGTGTGCTGGCATCAAGGCCAGGGTGTGGTACCTGACTGGGGCTGATCCTTATCCCCAGCCTATAGAGGGAGGAACTGAGATACAGAAAGGTGACAGGGAACTACTGGAGAGAGTCCAGCAGAGGCTGTGAAGATGCTGAGGGGCCTGGAGGATCTCTGGGACAAGGACAGGCTGAGAGCCCTGGGGCTGTGCAGCTGGAGAGGAGAAGACTGAGAGGGGATCTGATCAATGCTGGTCAAGAGCTAAAGGGTGGGAGCAAGAGGCTGGGGCCAGACTCTGGGCAGTGGTGCCCAGTGACAGGACAAGGGGCAACGGGCACCAGCTGGAACCCAGGAGGTTCCATCTAGAACATAAGGAAAAACTTCTTTCCTTTGAGGGTGGCCGAGCCTGGAGCAGCTGCCCAGAGAGGCTGTGGAGGCTCCCGCTCTTGAGAGATCCCAAACCTGCCTGGCCG
>NW_008610765.1:42917-45142 GCF_000691845.1 Merops nubicus
CAGCCCACCGTGCTGGGATTCTGTGGCTTGGCTGGATTCATTCAGATCTTCTCAAGCAGAGCAGAGATTAAAAGGATTCTTTCCAGCTCTGAGTAAATAACCCAATCCACAGATCCAACATCCCACTCTGTTTGTCAACCACGGTATTTTTGTTTGACCTCTCTGTCAGAGAGTGGCTAAATTACCACTAATTACAATTCACATGAGAAGAACTGTGGCTTCTTCAGCCACCAGCACAGGGCAAACCAACTGGAAAGGAGAAGATGCTATCAGCTATGTCAGGGGTTCAGATCACTTTTTCTCCCCATTTTCCAGAATAATTTGACATCAGAGTGAGACCAAGTGAGGAGAAATTTTCATCTGAGAAGAGCAATTGTTTGTTTTAAAAAGATTTAAAGTTGCTGGAAAAGAGACTTAAATTTGAAGTGACCATTTGGCCATAACTGCAACTTTGCCAGCAATTTGCTATAATGTGGAATGACTCAGAAATACAAAACCAAGAGGAAAATCTCTTCCTTTGTTCAAGGGGAAAATGAGATGTATCCTTCTTTAAAACAGAACTGAAGGCTCTGTGATATTAGGTTGAATTCAGAGTAAAAACAGCAGAGAAAATACTCCTGATTACCTGGTCCCAGTCCTATCACTGTCTCTCTCTACCTGTTAATACTTGATCCTGTTATTCACAGCAGAAGGGTGTCAGATGTGGAGTGTAAATCAGTAAACAGCCAGAAAAATCAGCTCAGAAAATCACCTGCACACTGTCACTTTCCTGCACCAAGTGGTGTTTCAAGCTGGCACTTTCCCAGTCGGGCTGTATCCCATGGCCAGGGGAGTGTGGGCTCCTTGTGGGATCCTGTGCAAGGAGGGCAGGGTGTTGTGTTGAGCCTAAGTGGAGAATATGGACCCTAAAAGCCAAAAAAATGCATCTCCCAGCTGATCCCTAGCTTCTCTCCTGCTCTATGTGCCTGACATGCCAGACCCCATGGCCATAGGCCAAAATCTAAGCAGAACCTTGTAGTCATGCAAGCAGCAGGGAAGAGGTTCCCCCAAAAATGCTCCTGTACTGTCTGCACCCACGTACTGTGTTCAAGACTGGTCACAGCACCCAGCAAAGGGGATCTCACTGAGTGCCACCCATGAGCACTGAAGGTACCACCCCTGTACCTCTGCAAGAGCCTCTTTTGGCAGATGGCACAAGCCTCAGGACTGATTCCACCAAACCAAATATGCTGCAATGAGGAGGAAGCTCCACTCCTTCCTACTTGGCAGAGCCAGCCACAGTCCTCTTAAAAATAACTCTGTGAGGATTTAAATGATTTTCTGTGAAGAGCAGGGAACAGCCTTAACTCTGCCCTGGGATGCCCCAGGAGCCACCACACCAGGACTGGCTGCTGCAGCTGCTGCCCCCCAGCACCCAGGGCTCTGTGCCCTTCTCCACCACCCAAAAATTGTAACTCCCCCCTCAGGCAGAGCCTGGGGATGGCCTGGCACACACGGCCCCTCTCAGTCAGCTCTCTCATGAAGACAAGTGAATCTATTTGACATGAGGGCACAATCCAGTAGCTGGGGCCACCCCCCAGCTGCTTTAAGGGCAAAGCAAAGGGTTGAGTCTGCTAAGGAGAATAACTCAGCAGCTGCAGCTGCAGGACACTCAGATCACTTAAAACCACCACCCCTGCCCAGTGCCCAGGGTAGCTACAGCATGCAAAGGGCAGCAGGAGACCTTGAGGTGCCAGAGGTGGTGCCAGCAGGACGAGCTGGGCTAGTTTGCAGTGGCAGGGTGGTGAGCAGGGTCTAGGCACAGGGAATGGCTTTGGGTCCTCCCATACGAGTCCCAGTTGCTCCTGGACTTTTGATTTTTATTTGGCTGGTTGTGTCCGTAAGGAAATCTGCTTCCCCTTTGAGCCAGTGAGACCAAATGTGGCCTTTGGAGGACACCAGGGAAGGGAATGAGGGATCTCCATCCTTGTGATCCACAGGCAGGACACCACAGCAGAGCTGGGCAAAGCTCAGACCTGAAAAGTCAGGAAGAATCTGCCCAGATAGCAACCAAGGTGCAAAGCTGCTGCTGTTCCTGGGAAATGGAAACCCCACAGAGAGAAGCTGCTTTTTATTTGATCAAAACTTTGCACTCTGATTCTAATCAAAGCCTCACATTCTGCCTGGCCTCCTCCCTGGCAGGGATGGGGTCACTGGGGACATGTCAGCAGGGAATTTCCAAGGGA
>NW_008610765.1:45173-47491 GCF_000691845.1 Merops nubicus
CGAGGAGAACATATCCATCTTATCCAAACCTTCTGCCCTGTCCTCTTTTCAAGCGAAACCTGCCCAGATGTGTGCAGTGGATCCACACGTGCTCACAGCAGCCCTGCAAAGCCAGGAGAGAATTCAGGCGTTTGCTTCCCTCTGCTGTCCTCCTCCTGCTATTTCAGCTCCCTCTAGCAGAGGCCACTGCTCATTCCCTCTCCTCTATGTCCCCTGCCAGACAGGCATCATCATCCTTCACATCAGAAGACCCTGAGCCCTTCCAGGTGTCTTTGGGCTGAGCCTGCTGCCCCCCTCAACCATCTGCTTCCCCAAACCCATCTCCTAAATATTCTCATCTCCACACCCAGAGTGACTGTGCTTCCCTCCATGCCCAGCTTGCTTTTTGCATCATCCTTTCTGCTGCCCAGATGGTCCCTCTGCCCCCAGCCCTACCCCTGCACCTCTCCTCCCTCTGCGTTGCTCACAAAGAGGAGATGGCTCCTGGAGAGCTGGACTCTGACCTGCTGAGCCCTGGAAGCCCTTCTGCAGGTCTCAGAGAGCAGCCTGGCATCACCAGGGTTAATTCTGAGCTGGTGTCAGTGCAGCTCCTGCCTTTATTGACAACCCTCGACCCTTCACAGAGCAAAACAAGCCAAGAGATAAATGCCAGCTTTGTTGCTTTGGTGCCCATGTTGAATATTTATCACCAGCCATGTTATTTACCACAGGGAGAGAGATCAGAGCATAATTCCTTCCCAGGGAGCCATGTTCAGCTGACTCCTGATGGGATCTGAAGTGTGGAATCCCTTTCTCTGTGGTGCTCCTTGGGTCTGGTCTAGGTGTTGCTCTGGGGCAAGGGGAGCCCAGAGGAACTCTGTAGGAGGCTCCACCATCTCGAGAGGTCCAACTCTGGGTTCCCTCAAGGGCTGCAGACAGGGGCAGGTTCCTGTTGTGCCAAACAGCATCAAGGGATCAGGATCCATGGCTAGGAGCCAGCCATGGCCATAAAGCACTTGTTCCTCTTGCAGCCCTGCAGTGGCTCCCTGGACACCTCTGGGGAGTCCCTAAGGGACCAGGGCACCTTCTCATTCAGTGCTGAAGCTGGTGATTTGTTTGGCAAGTTCAACCTCCACCAGAGACCAAACTTGGGCACCTCTGTCTCCTTGTGAATCTGGACGTGGACCTACCCCAGCCTTAGCTGGATTTATCTTCATTTCTGAGGACCCAGGTCTCAAATTTAGGAGACCAAAGCGAGGACAGACTGAGATCCTGCAGGATCTGCCAGGAGGGTGGGAGGACAGTGCCAGAGGCAGTAAGCAGGTCTGTGTCTGTCCAGCATGAGGGGATCTTCCTCCATCCCTGGGCACTGCTCCAGTTCATACAAGCCAAGGGAAAATGAAACCTCCCTGTCACAAAATGCCCACAAACCCCAGTCCCCTCCCCTCCACCACGAGAGGAGGTAGAAATGGAGAAGCTCCTTTATCAATTCTTATTTATAGATGGGGTTTGCATGTGAGTGTAACTCACACTGCTGCTTGGGAAGGAGGGAGGTGAATTCCTAGTCAGAATAACACAAGGAATGATCTTTCCAAGCCCTTTCTGAAGCAGTGCTTGTGCTCTCTCCCGGGTAAGCAAATGAACAACAAATGCTATGAGATGGGAGGAAAGTGAATCTGTATTCTTGGCACTTGACCACGGGTGACCCCACTTGAGCTTCATACGTGAGCCTGAATTTTGCATTTCAGGCAGGGCTCTGAGCTCTTTGCTATGCAGGGAGGGTATCCCTCCTCCCAAAGCCACAGCACACGCTCAGCCACTGCTAAACAGCTTTTCTGAGCACTCACAAACAAATCCCCGAGTCAGCTGATGAGTTCAAGGGAATGCACACCCAGGGAACCTCATGCCTGCTGCAGATCATAGATAATTTTAGACTGATTCCCTCAGGAAATGAGATCCCTGGAATCATTCAGTCTACCCTGGCTGTTTGCCCTACTGAAGATGAGTTTCACTCAAATTTGACAGAGTGGACATCTCAAAAGTACTATCAAGCTCCTACACAGTTAGTAAAACCCCAGAGAGCAGCCAGGACTCAGGCAGGACTCAGGCAGGACTCAGGCAGGACTCAGCCTGCTCCGGGCAGGAGGCAGCACCCAGCCCTGTGCCACTCACCAAAAGGAACCTGCATTTGTTCTCACACACAGCTCTGCTTTTATCCCCAGGGCTTTCAGAACAGACCTGGCTTATTTAGGCTAAACTGGCAGAGAAACTTGAGAGCTAGGGGGTAAGGGTTTGGGGTTTTTTAAAAGAAACACTAAGGATTCATTCATAGAATCGTT
>NW_008610766.1:0-818 GCF_000691845.1 Merops nubicus
GTCATCTTGTTAAATAATGGTGAGCAAAATTTGGCTATTCAACCCCAGGATAAAATAGCACAGTTACTGACATTGCCAGTTTTAAAAGCAATGGTGAGGGATGGGGAACCACCCCAAGTTACCACCATACCTGGGGATAAAGGGTTTGGATTCACCAATTTTATTCATGGAGCAAAAGCATTTGTTCAAGGGCCAAGGGACGGATAATACCATCTTAATCATGAAGCCTGGGCAAGAAAAATGGGAACATGTCCCTGCAAATAAGTGTTACTTGCAAGAATGACCAGATGGTGTAGAACTTTATTTTATAGTCATAGTGCAGAACTGCCAAGAGTGCAAGGACAATGTGGGAAAAATCTCAATTACTATGTAAGGATTCACATTATGCTTCCTTATTATTGAGACATGATGGTGATGGCAGTGTTGGAAGTGCCTGCATGAGGAGGTCATGTGATGAATCTGATTTGGTGTAAATCAATGGCCTGTGTGTGCCTAACAGATAGCAGTGTGGTGAAGATCCGAAGTGAGAGGATGGGTCCAATAGGGGTGCCAAACTGTCCTGTCTAAATTGAACCAGCTGTGGACTCAATCAAACCAGAGTATCCCTAAGTCCTGGAAATGCGAGGTGGAGAGTGATGTTTTTGCACCTGGTGATAGTGTGAGGGTTGTGGCTCATCCATAAGGACCATAAAGGAGTGAATGAAGTGCTGGGGTTAAACCCCCAGCCCTGAATGAGGGTGGACATATGGATAATATCAATGACCAAGCAAGAAAGACCCTCCTGATTGCCATTTTCCTTTAATAGTTAAAAGCTTAAC
>NW_008610767.1:0-7215 GCF_000691845.1 Merops nubicus
TGGGACTGGAGCGGGGGGCTGCTGCTGCCAGAGCCCTGCCCACCTGCCCGGCCCTCCCCCCCGGGGCAGCCCCGCAGCCAGCACTGAGCCCCATCCTCCCCTCTCCCGGTCTGTGCCACCAGTGGCCATGACCTAGTTACAAAGTGCCACAAAGCGAAGGAAAGGAGGCTAATCGCCAGCACTGCCTGGGCTCTGAGGAGAGGATCAGAGAGGTCCCAGCTGTATCCTGGCCCCCCACCTCTTGTTTTTGGCTGACCTTGCTACAGTCAAACAAACGTGGGGGCAATTGTTCCCTGAGCTGTTTGTACTCTTTCCTCAAAGGCCCACGCAGAGGAGTAACAAAACACACCAGCCCTGCCAGGGTGTGTGTTGATCTAGTGCAGGTCGAAGCCAGAGTTCAAAGCCCGTTTCCCCTGATCATCTCTGAGACTCCAAATAAGCTGTGAAGGAGCATCCCTGCATCCCTGCCCCAGCTCCCTGTGTCTGCCTGCAGTGGGACTCAGCCCTGCACCCTCGCAGAAGGGCATCAGCTTCACCAATGGGCCAAAAGGACTGTGCCAGAGGAAAGCCACACAGATGTATATTTGCACATTATATATCTATTACATACATATTTTAACATTTCAGAGCTGTCCTGGTTCCGTGTAAATCTAGGGTCTATTGAGAGGCTGGGGCTGGCCACCATCCGGTCTGGCCACTGTCTGTAGGAATAAGGAGCCCACGGCTGACCTTGCAGCGAGGCCAAAGAGCAGAGCCCTGCTGCCACCCCTGGCATGCTACTGCCAGGAGAACAGCGTCACCCTCCTGGGTACGCAGGTCCCCAGGGCTAAGCCAGGAGAAGGTGTAAAGCAGAGTATCCAGCTTGGTAATTATGTGAGTAATTACATGGGTTTGGGAGAGAAACCTCCCTCCTGGTGCCACGCGGGGGAGGACCCTGATGCCATCTGCATCCCCTGTGATGGCAGAACCTGCCCCTTGAGGCCAAGGGACTGTGAAGGCTCCAGCCACAGAAAGCAGCTTATTCCCTCTGCCTCTCACGTGTCCCCGTCCTGCAAATCCTACTCAGAGATAATTGCTGTCTTTCTGAGCAGGCACCCCAACAGAGGGACCAGCCTGGCCGCAGGGCCAGAGTGACAGCTTGGGGCTCTTTGAAGATGCTGAGCGAGCTGCTAATTATGTAAATCTCAGCATGCTGCTGTGGCTCTCATTTAATGGAGTTTTTGACCCTCTGCAGCTGCGTAGGAGCAGGGAGACATGGACGCAGCTAAACCCACTGCGAGCAGCAACCCTGCTTCACTATTCCAGCCACGGGCCAGCCTTTGCTCTGCTGGGCTGAGTTTTAAAGGCTGGGAGCTACTCTGAGATGTCATTTCCAAAGAGCAGAAAGCTGCTGGGTTGTATTTCTGGTGTGATTCCATGAAAATAAAACTTAAAAGAGGGAGGTGAAGGTGTAGCCCCAGGTCACTTTGCCCATGGCTGTAAACTAAAGCAGGTCCTGAGCTGCCCTGGAAACATCTCCAGTGGAGCAAAGCCAGCTCTGCCTCCTGCTCCGGGCTTCTTTCAGGGCTGCATCTGGTTCGTGATGATAATGACAATGCCAGTATCATGCTCGTGCCTGAGATAATCCCCCTATTATTACACATGTCCTGACAGGGACAAATATTGCCAGCTTTGCCTATCCAGTTTCTTATGTAATAGCTCCCAGGGACTGAGGGCTGTGCAGGGGAGAGATGCTCAGGTTTTGGAGTAAGCTCCTTGAGGCAGAAACCTTAGGGCTGGCCCCCCCCATCCTACAGGCAGCCACCTGATTCCCCCAAGAAACTTCCACTTCTTGGGCCCAAGGAATGATCACACCTGGCATGACCAGCAACGTCCCCATCCATGCTGTAAAGCTCATCCACCCAGAGCAGGGCTGCCTGCAGCTTCCGACAAGCTCCCAACGCCATCAGAGCATCAGGCACAGTGTGTTGCTCTCCTTCCCTAGCTAAGTCCTCTGCTCTCCCTGCCTGGGCTGTGGTGGGGGCTCGGCACAGAGCAATCAGCTAAATGCTTTATCCCTCTGCAGGCAGTCATGCCAGGACAAAGACAAAAAATAAAAGCCTGATGGGATGGTTTGCTGGCCTGTCACCTTAAAGCCTCTCACCTCTCCGTCTTTCATCAGGGTTATAAACTCCTTAGGATGTCATCACGTGCTCCATAAATAACAAATATATAAGCAGGGTGCGGAGGGCGAGGCAGACAGAGGAGGGGAGACAAAGCCCCGGCTCCTCCTCTCCTGCCAGCTGCGAGACGTCACCGCAGAGGAGCAGCGCGGGGTCCCCGGCCGGTAAGCACCCACGTTTCTGTTCCATCTCGGTGGCACTGACAGCCCTGGGGACAGCTGCCGGTCCCAGTACCCCAGAATGAGGGGAATTGCCCCAGAGGGGAGGGAGGTTTGTGTGTGTGGAGCTTAGCTTGCCTGAAAAGTGACTTTTTGTGGAGGTAAGAGCATGATTTTCCTGGAACCCTATCACAGAATCACATCATAGATTGGTTTGGGTTGGAAGAGATCCTTAAAGGTTACCTAGTCTAAGCCCCCTGCAATGACCAGGTATACCTGCAACTAGAGCACGTTGCTCAGAACCCCAGGCAACCTGACCTGGAATGTTTCCAGGGATGGGGGTAATCACAGCCCCTGTTCCATCCCTACATGTCCAACACATGCTATCAAAACCTGGGTGTGGGGACTCTTTTCACTGAAACTCTCTGTGTTCAGGGTGTGGGAAGAACTCAAGGTCTTTTGAAAAGAATATTTGGCTTCAAAACCGGGTGAATACCTCCTTACTACCAAGTCATTTAAAAATTCAAGCTCCAAATCCAGGCAGATGTTCATAACACTAAAAAGATGCTACTGGAGCAGTACTGTGGAGTTACCTATTTATTTACACGTGAGCATCCCTTTGGCCCACGTGTGTGCTTTGGTCTCTAGTGCACAAACACAAATTGGGTAGGGGGAATTTTGAAAGTGAGCATTTATGTATGCATAAATGTAGCAGGCTTATCTCAGGCAGGTCTGGTAAAGAGTTGCAGCCCAAAATTTAGCCTGGGGTATAAGTGACTTACTTGAACAATGTGCAGGCTACCGTGTTGGAGCGTTGGAATACAGATGTCTCGAGCCATGGAGAGAAGATTTTCCTCCTTACTCTGGTTCTGCTGCTTTACTCTGTGACCTAGGGGGAGTTTCCTTCACCTCTGCAGGTCGGATCCTTCCCAGATGTAACAGCAGTGCTGGTGCTGCCACGGCCATGCAGTGCCCAAGGCTGGCTCGGGGGGGACAGCTGGTTCCTCTGCGCTCTGCAGGCTCTGTGTATCTCCCCCACCCCAGGAGACTTTTGAATCTGTGTGGAGCTCAGAAGCAAAGCAAGAAGTTCATTTCCAGAAAACAAACACAAATATAACAGCCCTCCAGCTGCATAACCTGGCTTGCCAGGAATAAAGTGCTGGAGGGGAAAAAATACGAGGAAAACAAGCCAAGCAGCAGCCTTTCCTCATCACTGACTTCTGCTCCGGGCTGTTGCTGGTTGGGCTCTCAAGAAATTTCTATTCATAGCTGGAGGGATCTGATTCCCCTCTCCTGGCTGTCTCTAACAGGAACAGAGGAGCCACTTGCACTTGAACCCTCCAGCTTTGTGGATGTCCCTGTAGAGACTTTCTGCTATTCAGTTTTTTCCAGCCTTTCTATGATCTGGGATAAAGATTTGCTCTTGGGCAGTGAACTGTTTAACAGCAGCTATTGGTGAGCAAATATCCCTGAGCACCCTGCTCTAGTTGCAGATGTCCCTGCTCACGGCAGGGGGGTTGGTCGAGATGACCTTTAATGGTCCCTTCCAACCCAGACCAGTTTGGGATTCCATGATCCTGCTCCGTAGTTCCCATGGCAGCTGAAATGTTGGCAGTGCTCGAGGCTGTGCTCAGCTGGCTGCTCTGCCCTGCCATCCCTGGTCCCGATCCAGCAGTACCCCCACAACCTGCCCCAGGAGCTCAGCACCACTTAGGATCAAACCACCGCTGCATTTTTTAGGTACCCAGGGCCTACCCTCTTGCCTGCTCTGGGATTTATCCAGGTGGTTGAGCTCCTAATCCAACTAGCAGGATAAGGAGTTCCAGAATATTTTATAATAAGCTCTAAAAACACTATGACCCCTCCCCAGCACCCCACTGTCCATTGCCCATCTTGGCCACCCATTTACTTCCCTCCTACATGGTGTCCATGAGCATGAATCACCCCTTCCCAGCATCATTCCCAGCACCATTCCAGTTAGTCCTTGGTGACTGGAATGAGCGTTTGGAACATTAAATAATTCCTCTGCCAAAGAAACCCCCTTCTCCTGTCGGGCTCAAACCCTTAGATACACATCCACTGCCAAACCAGTAATTCATTGAAAATAAACCACACCACGACCCCGTCTCACCTCGGGCTGGATAAAACAGGCATTTCAAGCACCCAGCCCTCGGCACTCAGGATGGAAAATTCCCAGCTCGCGCCGGTTCTGCCCCATGCAATGTTTGTGCTGGTAATGCTTTTGTTTCTATAAATCCTATTAGCTGGAGGCAAGCCTATAATTAGCAGGGGAAGCCGGCACCTCTCAAACAATAATCAAAAATGACCTGGCTTGGCTGCAAATTGCCTGAACGTTGGGCTGAGCCGAGATGGATGGACAGAAGGCTCCGGGAGCAACTCCCGCTATTTCTGCCTGAGGGATGTGTGTGCTTAGCAAAGTTACTCACTCAGCTTGTGGTTCTCCCTGGATTTATTAACTCGGTTTGCTCACATGTGAAACCAGAGGCAGATTGAAGCTACAGGCTCTGATCCAGGTTGAGAGATTTGGCCAGGCTGTGCAGGATGGGTGTTGGCAGAGCTCAGGTGCTGGTGACCTTCCTGGGGGAACTGAGGGGTCTGGGTCCCATGTTGCAGGTGGCACGTCCTGGGGTGGGCTCTGCCCAGTGGGATCACACTTCATGAAGCTCCTGGGGCAGGGAGCAAAGTCTGGGGGCACCTCATACAGATGGGATGCCAGAGGCTTGCAGACAGAGGCAACCACTCGTCCTGCCACGGACCCATCCCCGCTATGTCTGTGAATGTGGATGTGAGCTAAGCACTCAACAGGGTCTTAGCTGTGTCATTTATCCACTGAGCAAACTGGAAAATGGAGTAAGTCCTGGCAGCTTGGGCTATCTCTGGCTGCACAACACGTCCATGCTGGGTCATGCAGTGTGGGTACAGCAGCCTGGTGCTGACCTCTCTCTCACATACAACCATATATCTTTCACCCAAAGATGCTTATCTTGCAGCCTCTCAGCTTCCCACAGCCACATCCCACCCTGCCTGTCCCCAGGGAGGGACTGGACTTGCCCTGGGCTCTCCTGCCCATCCTGCTGCCTGGCTTTGTCATGGGCTGGGGCAGATGTGGGACAGGATGCCAGGGCAGGATGCTCAGTCCCACGGCTGCTCCTCCAGCTCCAACAGCCCCTGTCCCTGCTCTGTGCCACTGCCTGGGTGCTGGCAGCTGGTCACTGGCCTTTTGTCCCCCACGTCCCTGGGGTCACACGTTTGCTACAGCCCAGGCTCCTGAGCTGAGCCCAGCTTGCAGCAACAGTAGCCCAGCAATGGGGTCACTGTGGGTGCCTATTTGCTCTCTCTCTATTTATATACACACACATAAATATATATATAGAAAAAAGGGTGGCAAGCGGCCTAATCCTGTGCATGACCAACAGGTATTTTCGGCGGCTGGAGGAGATTGGCTGAACTTAAGGCTGCCGAGCCAGGGCAGCGGGGCAGGAGGAGAAGAAGGATGTCAGCTCTCAGCGCGTTGCCTTTCCTGAAGCCCGTTCACCTGAGGTCCCCCCGCAGCTTGCCCGGGGGCCAGCGCCGGCACACGCTGCCCGCCAGCGAGTTCCGCTGCCTCAGCCCCGAGGATGCCGTCAGCGTGTTCGAGATCGAGCGGGAAGGTAAGGAAGGGGCCACCTGGGGAAGTCCTGCCTGGTGGCATCGCCTGGAGGTGCCCCATCCCTTCCTGCCACCGGTCCCTCGTGCTCCTTGGGGCTCACCGCAGGCAAAGCCTCCATGCCTGTGTTCCTGGGGGAAGAGCAAGCCAGCGGCTGGGGTGTGGCCAGGCCACCATGGGCTCCTTAATGAGGTGGGGGAGGGTGTGATTAATGAGTGGGAGAACCACAGCACCCAGCTCACCCAACCATCTGGGGTGGAGATGGTGGGAGGTGATGCCCTGGGCTGAGATGCCTGGAGAGCAGGGAGCAACTCCCCCAAAACATCCCTGAGAGAACTGTCAGGAAGGATTGGAGAAGGGGAAGGTGGGAGGAAGGACACCACACTCTTCTTCCTATTGTAGAGGGACACTTTGAGATATCCCCCCAGCACTCTCCCTGCTTCCCTCCAGGCACCCCCAGCTCCCCTCGCCCAGACTCAGCAGCCCATTCCTCTCTCCCCTCTGAAGGGCAAGGGCAGCTGGGGAGATGCCAGGAGGAAGGGCTTATCTCAGCACCCCCAGCTGTAGCCCTGGAATCAGCAATGAGAGCAGGGAAGTGGCCACTGGGGCGTGGCAAGATGCCTCTGGAGGAGCAGAGCTGCTCCCTGGAGCCATCCAGGTCCCTCAGGGCTCCTTTAGACCAAGCAGGCAAGAGGACACACACCATGTCCCTCCCTGACAGCCTGCTTTCCTCCTTACATCAGTGTTGGGGGGGTTTCTGCATACAAATGTCCTCAGTCCTGCCCACCACACTCACCACCATCCCCTTCCAGCCTTTATATCCGTCTCCGGGGACTGTCCCCTTCACCTGGACGAGATCCGCCACTTTCTGAACCTGTGCCCGGAGCTCTCCATGGGCTGGTTTGAGGAAGGGCGGCTCGTGGCCTTCATCATCGGCTCCCTCTGGGACCAGGAGAGGCTCAGCCAGGTAAGAGCTGGACCCTGCTCTTCCCAGCCTGTGCGCTGGGAGAGACACTGCCAGAACTCGGGGAGGCGAAGGTCCTTGGAGCCCTGGGGCTACTCACCAAGTCTCCTCCCGGGACTTGCTCTGGCGGAAATGAGCCGTCTCGTTAATTAATTTTACTGAGGCAATTAGAAAACAGGCCAAGAAACTCCCCTCAACGTTCATTTCCAAATTAAAAAGTCTCCAAGGACGATGAGAAGAGATCATAGAATGTCTGGGCTGGAA
>NW_008610768.1:0-208 GCF_000691845.1 Merops nubicus
GGGCGATGCCTGGAGGTGCTGGGGTCGGAGGTGACAGCGTCGCTGCTGTCACCAGCCCTGAGAGCCGCGGTGTGAGCTCAAGGTTTGACGTGGTATCGGCACGTCCCGAGTGGGACAACCCAGGGCTCGTCCCCTTTGCTCCGGCGCTGTGTCCCCGCAGGGTCCCCACGAGGATTCATCCTCCTGCAGAGCGTCCCGGAGGACACGG
>NW_008610768.1:278-1441 GCF_000691845.1 Merops nubicus
AAAGCGCTTTACTTTTTTTATAACACAGCCGTGTTTTCCTGCCTTTAAAAAGCCCAGCGAGAAAAGAGCACAAAAAGAGGCGGCTGGAACCTGGAGCTGAAGCAGCCGGGGGGCTGCCCGCCCTGTGCCCCCCTGCAGCGTGGGGCTGGGGTCACCACAAACCAGCCCTTCCCTCGGGCACCACTGCCCGGGGGGGCTGGGCAACAGCTCGATTTTGCAACCTAGAGCTACGGCTCCGGGTTCCCAGAACAGAGCTGAACCCACGGGACGGCCCCGGGTGCCTCCCCACGTCCTGCTTCGTTCCTGCCCGGGGATGATGCCAGAACCCTGCCCGGGGATGATGCCAGAACCCTGCTCCATGGTGCAGCATTTAGTGTGGGATGGGATAAGGGGAAGGTGCTGAGACGTCATCTCTGCAGCCACATGTAAAGGAAACAAGCTGGGAGGGGGAAATGAGGCAGCCTGGGGCACAAAGTGGGACTGGAGAGACCAGTGTGCTCAGGATCCTTCTGCAAGCTCCCGCCTGAAGCCGAGGGAGATGGTGAGGGTCGTGCAAGACCTCAGGAATCAATCTGTTTTAAAGCCAGCTTGTCAGTGCAGTTCGTGCCTTTTAAATAATCCTACTAAAAGGAGCCAGCAGCCCTAAAAGCCTGCTGCTGGAGCTGCGTCCTCCTGAGAGCCAGCCAGCACCATCCTGCCCATCCTGCTGTGCTGGGTGCTGCACATCACGGTCTTTGCTTGGCAGGCTGGGAAAACTGGGACTCTGGTATGGCCAGAGCCCCGAGTGCTGCTGTGGTATGGCCAGAGCCCCGAGTGCTCCCTGCCCGGGCAGTGGTGGGTGCAAGGTGGGGTGCAGCACCCCACAGGGCCACACACCCTGCTTCCCGACCTCAGAGACCCTTTCTCTGCGCATGGTAGATCCCGAGGGTGAAGCATCGCTTGGCACCACGACGCCCCATCCCCAGGGGGGCACCCCAGCAAGGGGCACCCAGCAGGAGCCAGGGGCCGGATCTCGCCCTTCACCTGACAGGGCTCTGCTGGCTGCAGTCCCGGCAGGTCCCGGCCAGCTTTCCACAGGGGCTCGTTAAGGGCAGCGTCCAGGCGTGGGGCCGGGCGTGCTGGTGCCGGCCAGCGGGGGCCACGGGGCGTGTTGGCATCACCAG
>NW_008610769.1:0-7511 GCF_000691845.1 Merops nubicus
AGGTTGGTTTGTGCCCACCTCTCCAGTGTTGATGGTCTTGACACTCCTGACTGTGCCAGGCATCAAAGGACCCACGTGTAGCCCACCTGCATGATGTCACAGGCACACATCAAGCACCAGGCCAGATGTGCAGCTCTCGTGTCAAAACAGAGGGTCTCCCATGGTGTGACCAGTCCCACTTGTCTTGTCCCAAGAGGGCTGGCACTGGGGTAGACCTTGTCATGAAACCCAGGGAAAGAAGGAGGAAGGGCACCATTCCCCCAAGGTCCCGTGGGGTTTGTGGCCTCACCCTGTGGGGTTTGTGGCACAGCTGGAAGGTTCCCCACCTCTGTCATCTCCATCAAATACACCCAGGGTTGGCATTGGCCTTGTTTTCCTTCCTGCTAGCTCAGCAGAAGGAGTGTCTCTGCCTCTGCTCTGAGTTTGTTTGCAGAAGCAGCAAGCTCTGGCTGTGGCTGCCCCTCAAACCAGCCTCTTCCTCCTCCTGAAGGGCTTGTTTGCTCACACCACTGACAATGGCATGCATCCTTCTGCTGTGACAAGCACACAGACAGGATTTGGGAGCTTCCATGTCGTTACCTCCTGGCTCAATGAGACATCCCAAGATGTGGAGACAGAGAAACAGCCCTGACTTTTAGACCATCTGCCCCGAGGAAACCTGTAGATGCCTCTCGCCGTGGCTGGGTATAGAGCTACCCTGTGTCAGCATCTCAGGGCAGCTGGTCCTCCAGCCAGAAAGCCAAGAGTAGGAGACCCTCTGCAGTGGGAACCACATGCACAAGCCTTGGATGAAGCCATCTTTAGTTTGGCATCTATAACACACTCATGTCCCCCTCCATAGAGCTGAACCTCTTGGCTATTGGACATTATCCATGCCGTCAAGTGACCAGAGATAAGGAAAATCCCTTCCAGAGCCCAAGGGCTTGGTCTGGTGTTGAGGTAAGATCAATAATTGCCTTTAAACCATAAGGAATGGATTTCACCATGTGGTCTGTTACTATTTTCACAGGAAAGCAGGATTCTCTTGGCCTGGGACATGCAACCAGTGCTGCTCAGATGTTCTCCAGCAGAGCAGCCTAGGACATGAACTCCTTTCCCCCCATTTCAGCCATCACACCGTTATGCTGTGGTGGGTTTCAGTGATGCTGTTTGAGTCAGATCACCCACATCAATTGCTCAGCTTCACAAACAGCTTCTCTATCCACCAGGAGGAGGTTCTGAGCAGGGAGGTGGGAGCAATGGTCCCATCCCCAGCACATGGGAGCTTGGATCCAGACCAGCTCCAGTATAAAACATCTCCTGGAGATTCCTGCTTCTTGCAACTCCCTCTAGGGAGGACTGACCCGGCACATCCCTTCTGCCCGTGGGGCCCCTCGCTCATAATGCCCCTTTATAAGGCCTCACAAAGCCCTTCTTGGTTCCTCTCCAGGCTGCTAAGAAAGGTTGCCAAGGGTGTCTCTGCAAACAATAAGGGGCCTCTGTTTGGAAGGCGGCTGCGGCCACAAATGCTTTTTTTGTGACGTCTGAACGAAAATAGCTTCTCCTTTCCCAGCAGATCTCCTTCTTCTGTGTCTTGGAGTCCCATCTGACTGCTGAAGCACACAGGGGCCTCTCTGCAGCCAGCCCCCCTCTGCCTTTGCTGACAGCTCTGCCAGCTCAGTCCTTGCCTCGAGGGTTTTTATCGCCTGGGGAGTCCGAGAGGCTCCGGGCACAGTTGGCATCTCCTGGCAACGCTCCTCCTCGTGTCATTCTGGTCAACCCTCAGCAAGCCAGACAGAAATCCTGCTGGCCTCCTCGTGGTGTGGGTCTTCCCCAAGCATGCCACCAAAGCAGGTGGCTTGTGTCCCAGCTGAAGGTTCTCAGAGGGTGCCTGAAGGAATCTCCCAGTTGAGGCCGGTGCTGCCCAGGCACCTGCACACTGCTGGGTGCAGCCCCAAAAATCTTTAAGGCACTCAGCCACAGCATATCCATGCCACCAAGAGGATCCTGGGTCTCCAAGCTCCTGGCAGTGCTGGGAGGTACCAGAAGGGCCTCTCAAGGAGAGGATTTACTATGCAAATGAATTTGAATTATAGACAATAAATGGAAGAATTTACCATTAAATTCTTTGCTATTGGTGTGATAAGACCCAGGCTGCCCAGAGAGGTGGTCACTGCCCCATCCCTGGAACCATCCCAGGTGAGGTTGGATGGAACTCTGAGCACCCTGCTCTAGCTGGGGATGTCCCTGCTCCCTGCAGGGGGTTGGACTCAGTGACCTTTAAATGTCCTTTCCAACATGAACCATGCTGTGCTATTATGATTTGATGATCCCTGTCTCCCAGAGGCCAGTGGAAAAAGGTTCTTATGCAAGTCACATTTCTCCTTCCAACTCAAGCAGTTGTGGAGCAAGTTCTGCAAACTCACCATTATTTACTATTTTTTTGGCCTTAAAAAGCCCCAAACCCTCTAAAACCCCTTGAGGTGGGGCAGGAGAAGACTTGGTGTTGCACCAGACTTAGAACCCCTCACTATCCCAGGCAGGTCACCTTAAGAGCATGGAGAGCCAGGGTGAAGCCTGCACAGAAACAGATTCCTCTCTAACCACAGCCTGCACAGAATCTTCTGTGCCAAATCCCTGCCCTGCTTTGGAGGTGGTTGTTAGCATCTATTAAGCACCCTCATGAAAGCAGGTAGCTGAAACAATAGCTCCTCCCAAAGTTCAAGGCACACAGGCATGTGTCCCTTCGAAGAGAAGGTCTACGTGGCCACCAAGGAGGTGGTAGAGAAGAAACATGTTTTGGCTTCCCAGACTTCCAGGATCCCAAACAAACCCCACAGCCTGAAGGTGCCAGAGCAGAGAAACAGGCCTCAAAATGTAAAATGAATTCAAATAGCAAGGTGGTTGCTATAGAATAAGACAATCGCATCCAAGGCTACAGAGATGGAGATGGTCTTCAGGACAACCTTGCCCCTCTTCTGTGCTACTTTCCAGGAGCCAGCCAAGCTCTGCCCTTTCCCCAGTCATTCCTACATGGCCAGTGCATCCAATCCCTATTTTCAGGTCTTCAGCTTGAAAATGGGTTTAGGATAACAGTGATAGTAAAGAGATCTACTTGGAGGAGTTCCTACTCACTGGAGAGGGGTTTGGAATGAGGTGATCATTAAGGTGCCTTCCAACCCAAACCATTCTATGATTTTATGGCCAGAGCTGGCTGTATGCAAGTATATTTTAAAGGATCTTGTAAAGCCTTCTGCTATCTTGGTGGCAGGGAGAAGGACAGAGAAGACAGAAAGACTGAGAGACAGACTTCCTAGAGATCCACAGCCAAGGGACAAGATGAAAGTTGCTGCAAAAAGAAATCCAGCTGGATTTGAGGAAGGAGAAATGCCCCGTGAGGGGGACTGAACACAGGAACAGGAGCTCAGCATGGTGCAATCCCCATCTCCATGCTCAAAACCCCAACCCTGAGCAACCTGATCGGACTGGGGAGCTGGTTCTGCTTTCAGCAGGGGTTGGACTTGAGATCTCAGAGGTACCTCCCAGCCTTAGCTACTTTATGACTCTCTGACAAGGTGAAACTATTGATCAGTGGTTTCAAGGTAGGCCCATTGAAAGCTTGACCCACCTTAATCAATAACTTGTCTTCAGTTGTTATTTGTACTGCATAGGTGGCCTGAATCTGACCATGTTGGAACCTGTCTGACCATTAAACCAGCTTGACCAGTCTCTGCAGCCTTCTTGAAGCCAGCTACAGCTCATGCAGCACTTTTTGTGCTCAATGGTTTCCCACAACATCTCTAGATAAGGCTACAGTTTCCTGCCTGGTTGCACAGGACCTTCCCATCAGAGTCTTTTCTCTGTGCTGCCCTTGCCCTGTGGTCCATCAGAGGCCATTCCAGAGGACACCACCACAAACTCCAGTGCATGGGGCAGCGTGGAGACAGCAGATAGTCCCCCAGCCCCAACAGATGAATCATGCTGTCAAAACCCCAGCTCTGCAGCAGGGATGGGTTTCCTTGGAAGGGGGAAGAGTTTCACCCCTAGGCTTTGAGGGAAGGGGATCAGAGCAGCTCAGGTACTGCAGGAACATGTGCAGATACCTCCTGCTCTGCAGCATCAACTTCCTGTCAGCACAGGGGGCTCGTGGTGGATTTCAGCTAAACTCAGGCTTTGGTTTCCTTGGTTGACCTGCTAAAGCCCGGGGGAGATGAGAACATCACTCTGCAGGCAGAGAGATCTGGGGATGTAAAATTTATGAGCACGTGTTGCTGCACACTCGTTTGACCAACACTCCTCAGCCCAGTATGTGTTCTCTCTGTCTCACTTCCAGAAGAGCAACATCATCTATTAATTAACCCAAAGGGCTGAACACATGCTTTCCTCTTGGTGAACAATAAACAAAACCAGATGACCCATGAATGAAAAATAAGGTGATGACAAGCTCAGAGCAACGTTGTTCCAGGATAAAGAGAAACTGTCACAGCAGGATGGATTGTCCTGAGATAAAAAATCAGGCTCAGGAGCCATGGACTTGGCTTCCAGACCTCACTCTTGAGCAACCCTGATATAGGCTTAAATAAATCACTCCAAGAAATCATCAGGGCTGAGAATGGACCAGAATCCACAGTGGCTGGGCAGTGACCAAGCATCATCCCCACCAGGTGACCATTAGCACTGTGTGAGGAGTTTAGTGGTCTCCCTAGACTGGACAGGCTGCCTCAGAGAAGCTGTCATAGCTGCTTCCTTTCCTGGTAGTATTGGGAGGGTTTGGTGATAGACACTGAACCCCTCCCTGCCCATAACACGTTAGAAAGGCCAGGGGTGGGGTGGACTGCTTGGACAGAGACTTGTTCTGCTGGCAAGTCCTTCAGGGACTCATCTATAGGTAACAGAAACTCATTTCTGTTGGGTATGTTCCCTCCTGACCCACAGCAAGGGGTGACTGGTTTTGGGCATGGAGAAGAGTGCTGAGGCACAAGCAGCCCATGCTAGGAGCTGGGATGTGCCATAAATTCATTACCCTCTACCTCAAGCTGGTCTGGCATGGAGAAGTTGCAGAGGAATTGGAAAGATTTGCCTTCAGATCGTGCTGAATCCATCATTCTACTCCCATCACTTTGTTAATTGCTGTAGATGAAGATTGTGGAGGGAAAAGGATTTATAGTCCTCTGCTGCTTGCAGAAGTGCCAGTCCTTTCTTCTCTGCTCTCTGTTGTTCCTCAAGATGGGAACACTTTGCTCAGGGTTCATGAAATCCCTTTGATGAAGAGTCAGCAGGAGAGAAACTGGGACAATGAAATTGCTGGTCCCAAACTTTGAGCCATCTCTGCCCCAGGCCAGGAGGTCACAGCTGACCCCAGGGACCCAAAATGTGGAGGTTCCCTTATCATCCCCTGTGCCACAACCCCACAGGAGGGACCACCCTCTTCAGAGCCAGCCCATCCTCTGTGCTCACAGCCTCACATGCTGCTGCAAAGCCAGTTAATATTATTATTAATATTATTAATAACTAGTAAGAGAGAGAAAGCTGCCCTTAGAGACAGAAATATCTTCTTGCAGGGTAAGTATCCTCCTCCAGGGTAAACTACAACCATTTGCTTTCATACTGATGGTCCCCTCTGGCCACCTCAGTAGCAGTGGAGGCATTAGCAAACCCCTGAAAATCTCAGCCCCTGGCCTCTGCATTATTCTTTGGAGCTGTGTCCTAAATCTGGGCTCATCAGTTAGAGCCTGGATGGTCGCTGCAGCTCAGCTGGAAGGCAGGATAAACATCCCATCATTTCTTTCACATTTCAGAGCCCCCAGGGCTGAGACTTGGCCGTTAAAAGACAACACTTGGAGAGAGGGAGCAAGAGGGAAAATTGCTGCCTCAGGGAGATACAGAGAGTAATGAGGGAAAATAGGGACATGGCTGCAGCACGGTGACATTGTCACTCTGAACATAGGCACTGACACTGCAGCCCTGAGCAGGCTGGAGATAAAGCCCCATCTGTGGGTGTGAGAGGGATGTGGGACACGGGTGCAAGGGCAGAAGGCAGGAACTGTGTCCTTTTAGCCATGCTAGACATGGGGCTAAACCCAACGTGCAAGAACAGCTCCAGGGAGAGGGTGTAGGAGGTCTCTCATCAGGATAATCCACAGCATCATCTATCACCATCTCCTTTCAGCCCAAAAGTCTGGGGTTTGTGTTTTGAAAGGTCTATCAATATTTGCTCCACAACAGTGGGACACCCCACAGTAGCTGGGAGAAGTGGAGAATTGTCTCTGCCTGTGCTGTCACTGGGACAAACATCCCAGAAACACAATATTCCCCCCAGTTTTCTTTGGCCAAATGCATGTGAAATACACTCAACCCTGATGGTCAGGGATGCCAAAGGTGGCATGGGTGCTGGAGATGCAGAGAAGGGTGGAGTCACCAGCACTTGAAGACACTCAGAGTGGGGAAAAACACATGAAGAAGATCTCCAAGACAAGGAATTGAAAAAAAATTGCCCAGGTCTTGTATTAATCCTGCAGTTAAGCTTTGGAAATTCCCAACTCCAGGCTAGGAGAGGGTTAAGAGAAAACTCAGAGCCAGACCTTCCCTCTCTGACTATATGAAATGCTCTGAGGGATGAGCTGAAATCTCCCCAAAAGGCCTCCTACCCTTTTGATCAGGCTCAGAAGAGAACGTCTCTCATCATTAAAGTCAGTTCCTCCAGGATGGCAAGGAGAGGCATTTTCATGGCTGATTAGCTCTGGAAAGCTCAGGCCAATTCTGCTGTTATGGGGAGATAGATTGTCCTCCTGCCCAGCAATTGCCAGCCCAGAGCTGCACCAAAAATACTGCACTGGGGACTTGAAGAAGATAACAAAGCTTCAAAGCCAGATTTGAAGCCTTGAAGTTCCTTGTCCTGGCTGTGGCTGCATGTTAGATGTCTATGTTCAGCTGAAGCTGAGCTGGTGAATGCTGTGAGAGTGGGGAGGAGAAGTGAGGCATGAAGCTGCTGTGCTCTGGAAAGCAGACTATGATTCCAGGTGAGGTTGGCCAGGGCTCTGAGCACCCTGCTCTAGTTGGGGATGTCCCTGCTCCCTGCAGGGGGTGGGACCAGATGACCTTGAAAGGTCCCTTCCCACCCAAACCAGGCTGTGATTCTCTGATCCTATGATTTCAAGAAGTTTTTCCTTTTCATTCCCTTCTTTTCTTATTCCTTCCAGCTATGCCAGAAGGGAACCAATTCCTATGTGACAAATTTCCACCCAGCCTCTCCATAGCCCCCCCCCCCTATTCAGCAGCAGCTGAAATGTGCTCTGGGGGAGACCAGGGCTCTGCCAGATGCTGGAGAGGTGGCCCCTGAGGCTGTAGTCAGAAGTGGACTTCAGCATGCTCCTACTGGCACCAGGGAGCTGGGATGCATTGAGAGAAACCAGGAGGAGACCTGAAAGCACAGAGCTTTGTCCTGTCTCTGGAAGACCTCCCTCACCTTAGAGCCAGACACCAGGAGTAGCTTTGTAAGACAAGCCACAGGACTGCCACAATGATGGGCTGTG
>NW_008610769.1:7542-10897 GCF_000691845.1 Merops nubicus
GAAAAGCTGCTTGTGGGATTGATCCAGGTGCTGGGTACAGAAACAGAGCAAAGCTGGTGGGATGCTCAAGTCCTCTGGGGAATCACAGGAGCTGTGAGGGACACAGAAGGTGCCAGGGGGTCATTTGTGAATGCTGGGTGCTGGCAGAGCCACTGGGGTGCTCTCTGTGTTTCTGCTCGTGTGTAGCTTGGTTTAACTCAGCAGTGAAGAAGCTGGAAAGCAGAGAACTTCACAGGCCAATTTCTGGCCATCTCCATGTTCTTGGACTTGATTCTGTCACCCTGTGGTGGGGACAAGCCAAAGCAATGGTGTCCTGAACTGTGTCTGGGCTGAACTACCCCAGCTCTGTGGCCTGTGTGCAATGCAAACGCTCAAGTCAGGGCATCCCAGGATGAGGATGTCAAGATTCGTGTGCTAGAAACAGGTCCTCTGCTCCAGCATGGCTGTGTAGACCTCATGAAGAAGACCACAGGGACTGTGAAGAGTTTTTCCAGTCCATACTTTGAGTCTTCCCAACAAGTGGCTGTCAACCCTGCACCTAGTCATCTCCAGGGACGTTGCTTCCGGGGCTTCTCCACCCATCTGATATCAGAGTTTTATCATCTTGACCATGCCCTGAGAAATATTCCTCCACTGACTAACTCAAATCTCATTCAGTTTAAGTCTGTGTCTGTCCTGCCAGCTGGGGCATGGAGGACAGTTTCTCTCTGGGGACAAGAGGTGGCCAATGACCCATGAAACCCCATGGCTTCTCACTCCAGGGACCTTGCCCATCAGTGGAGTTGGGGCTCACGTAATAGAAGCAAGTCCTGGATGACAAAGATTAAAATAAGTTCATTATCTCAGCGTCTACCCAGAGTTCATTTCCCTGGGAGCATCTGGCTCCTGAGTCACCCTCACCCAACCTCCTGCCTTGCCCCTTTATCAGCCATCAGCACTTTCTAGGTAGATGGGTGACTTTTACAGCACCACCTCACACAAGGCAAATCCTCTAGAAGCAGCCAGTGGAGCATTTAATCACCATCTCCAAAGCCATGCTCATCCAAACATGAGATGAGCTCCCCTCTCTAAGCCTTTTTAATCCTTGTGCCTCAAATGTCAGACACAAGGCTGAGGAAAATAACATCAGAGGTCACAATTCTTGGGTTAGGTGTTCCTCAGCAGCTTCTGGAACTTTTCTAACCATCAGTTGGGAGTCTGTCATGTTCCGTGGGCTTGAGACTCTAACCATCAACCAGGAGTCTGTCATGTTCCGTGGGCTTGAGGAGGAGGAGGAGGAGAAAGAGAAGCAGGAGAAAGAGAAGGACAAGAAGAAGAGGAAGAATAGGAGGAGGAGGAGAAGGAGGAGGAGAAGGAGAAGGAGAAGGAGGAGGAGAAGGAGAAGGAGAAGGAGGAGGAGAAGGAGAAGGAGAAGGAGGAGGAGAAGGAGAAGGAGAAGGAGGAGGAGAAGGAGAAGGAGAAGGAGGAGGAGAAGGAGAAGGAGAAGGAGGAGGAGAAGGAGAAGGAGAAGGAGGAGGAGAAGGAGAAGGAGAAGGAGGAGGAGAAGGAGAAGGAGAAGGAGGAGGAGAAGGAGAAGGAGAAGGAGGAGGAGAAGGAGAAGGAGAAGGAGGAGGAGAAGGAGAAGGAGAAGGAGGAGGAGAAGGAGAAGGAGAAGGAGGAGGAGAAGGAGAAGGAGAAGGAGGAGGAGAAGGAGAAGGAGAAGGAGGAGGAGAAGGAGAAGGAGAAGGAGGAGGAGAAGGAGAAGGAGAAGGAGGAGGAGAAGGAGAAGGAGAAGGAGGAGGAGAAGGAGAAGGAGAAGGAGGAGGAGAAGGAGAAGGAGAAGGAGGAGGAGAAGGAGAAGGAGAAGGAGGAGGAGAAGGAGAAGGAGAAGGAGGAGGAGAAGGAGAAGGAGAAGGAGGAGGAGAAGGAGAAGGAGAAGGAGGAGGAGAAGGAGAAGGAGAAGGAGAAGGAGAAGGAGAAGGAGAAGGAGAAGGAGAAGGAGAAGGAGAAGGAGGAGAAGAAGGTGTTTCACACCAGGAGGAAAAGAACATAGGAATGGGAACAATATATTAATGTCTCTTGCAGAAATAACCACTCTCCAGGGAAAAGAAAACCCAAACCTAAAATGCTGTTGTTGCTCACAGCATGGTACACACGAGCACACGAAGGAGTTTGGGGTGTTAAAGCTAGGGCAGAACACACAGAAACGAGGTTTGCATCTGGATATTTGCTGCAAAGTACTTCCTCTTCACCTCTATTCTGACATTTTTATAAGGCAGTGTAAACATTTTTATATTCCACAATGCCATTCGCTGTTTATTTAAGTAATAGCAATCGAGCTCGCAGGCATTTCCTGGAGATAACCTTCTGGAGAGGAGCTTTTGTGTTTTAACTGCTCATTAATCCCCCCGTGGCTCTCCTGGTTTGACACCATTATGGGGACTGCTATATGTTCACTGTTGAGACTCTAATGGGAGCGTGTAATGGGAGGCTGTTATTTTTCAGCACTTAATTAGAGCGGGGTGCTTGTTGTGTGTCATTAAAATTACTCCACTGTAAAAATGCCTCTTCTTAACCCCCTGTTCCCACTCGTAACTCCCCACGTCTCCAGTTGAGTTATTTCCTCCCCGTGCTCATCACTCCTTAGCTTGAGATCTGCTAAATCATCAGGGAAATGATCAGGGTTTTTTTTTTCCTCCTTTTGCCCCAGAGGTCATCTGTTCATTTCTGAGCAAAGGGAAAGTAAAAAAAAAGATAATAAAAATAATTCAAGGGCCTCGTTATGAAGAAGAAGCATTTTACATGGTCATGAGGTTTCCATGCAAGGGGAAGGGATGAAAGCTGGCCTGAGGGGTAGGGTTATTTATGGCACCTCTCCATGGACATGTTGGGACTTATCCATGAAGTCTCACTACCAGGATCATCCTCCCAGCTCATCCCTCACATCACCCTTGTGACTCCATCCTTCCCCTGCTTCACAGTCTGGGCCTGCACCAAACAATGGCTCCTTCTTTTCCACTTGAACTCCTTTCTCCCTGCAACTTCCCCCTTTTGCAACAGCCACAGTTGGACATTCTTGTGTTTTTTTTCCTTAACTCTCTCCCTAGCCTTGCCTCTGGAACTCCCCTCCAGCCTAGAAGGCCACTTCTGAAGGCCACACTCACTGAAGTCTGCAAAACACAGGCTGAAAGTCAGAGCTTTTCAACTTCATGCTCATCCTCCTGCTCACGTTATTTGTGCAGCTCCTCCCTTTGCTGGCTGCTGTGTGGGAACATGGAAAAAGCACCAGAAACTCAGCACACTTTGTGTCCTTGGTGGAGGGAATGCTGGAGCATTGGAGTGTTATGAGCTCACATATGAGCCAGCATGTGCCCAG
>NW_008610770.1:0-9888 GCF_000691845.1 Merops nubicus
GCACAGGGCGGGCAGAGGGGGCAGGGAGGCTCTGGTTACACTCGCTCCCTGGCTTGCCTTCACCAGCCACCTTCTCTCTCAGGGTGCTCCCTGGGGTTTCAGCTGGAGCCTTGCGTGCCTTCCACCCCGTGATTGTGCTGCAGAGAGCAACGGGAGGACACTGCCCTGCCCCACTGCTGCCCCACGGGACGCTGGCTCTGGGGACATGCCTGGGGACGCCTCTCCAACAACAGCCTTCCGATACCAGCAAACTCTGGTGAGTACAAGACCTGCAGGAGGATCACGTTTCCTCACAGTAGCTGTTGCCTTCGCTGCTTACGAAAAAAAACGCTCTCCTTGCCTACAAAAATGCCTCCCTGTTTGCGTTAGGAAGAGTCTGTGAGGGTTCTGCCTGAGCACACGCCCCAGCAGAGTCCTCCTCCAAGAGCAAGGAGGTCACGTACTCCTCAGCATGAAAACGGGATCGTTCCCGATCCCCACGGTGAAAAACTGACATCACTGGATTTGCCAGAGAAGGGAAGAACTGCTGGTGACCCAGCAGGGACACGAGTCTGCAGAGCTGTCTAGAAATGCTCTTTGGTTGTGGAAGGGTTTCCAGACAACTACAGTAAGGCACTGGAGCCTGTCCCTGCCCTCACTGCAGCGCCCGAAGCCGTGGTCAGGGTCCTGCCCTGCTGGGTGGTAAAGGGTGCTGAGCCCACGGGGCAGGTCGCTCTGTGCTGTTTGGGGGATATCCCAGTAGGGTCTTGCACTCTTTGTTTTATAGCTATTTGGATGCAGGCCGTTGACCCATTTTTTGGTTGAAGTGCTCTAAGTGGTTGCTGCCAAGTAGGAGAACTAAGATTTATTGCATCTTATGAGTCCTCATGCTTCTCAGGACAAGCTGAGCTGGCAGTCTGCACTGTAGCTAAAAAGCCACTGCCTCTGATCACCGCAGTGTGAAGTGGCATCACACACTCCAGGTTACCTGGGGAGCAGCACGGGTGGAATCCCAGCTGCTAAAGATGAATGGTGGTCTGTTTGCACCCGAGCGTGCAGAACCTTGGGAGCAGTGTTTACAGACAAGTAAGATTGTGTTTGGGCTGAGGAAAACATGAAATGTTGTCTTTGAACTACTGCAAAGAAAGATTAAGAGATGTTTTAATAGAAGCATGAACACCTAGTTTATTGAGGGGAAAATATGGTTGCCTTTGGGAACAGAGACCTGAGGTGAAGACAGGAGACTAGCTTTCAGTCCAGCACTCTCTGCTGCCGAGCCCTGCTCTCGTGCACGGCAGTGCCCTACAGCGGGAGGAGGAGTGGTATGATCTCCAGTGTGACCGTGTGTCTCTCTGTGACTGGAAGCCTGACTTCAAGGGGAGACCCAGGTAAGGAAGGTGGGTTTGGCAGTGCCCCAGGCAGGCACAGCACAAGCCCGTGCCCCGGGCTGGGTCCTGTTCCACAGGAACACTGCTCACCCCTCGTCAGCCAGCGGCGCTGCGGGAGGAGCCAGCCCTTGCAGCGGGAAGGCTGGATGAGGAGCAGCCCCACCCCTGCTGGCCTGGCTTTCTGAAGCCCCGTGCAAGGAAGAGGATCAGGCAGCACTAGCGCCAGGGCATCGAGTTGGGCCATGATGGGGCTGCAGTGGCCTCTTTGCACAGCACCAAACCTGGGGCTTGTGCAGGGAGCACAACAGTCGGGCTCCGAGATCAAAAATGCAAACTGAGGTGGTCCCTGAGCTGATCAGGTCGCACGAGGTACTGAGCATGGGCAGAGCCCTGGTAAAGAGAACATGAGACAGCAGAAGGTCCAGCAATAGCAAGTGTGCTACCTGGGGAAAAGGGCTGTGTGTCTTCTGTAACTGTGACAAATTCATGAACCTCCAGAATGTTCCAGCTGAGATTCTTCAGTTTAGAACCAGGCTAGTCAGAGTATTTAGACCTGTCAGAAGACACAACTAGTAATAGAGTTCTTGAGTTCAAAGAGGATAAGCTGTGCAACTTGAGCTAAGGCAAGCCTTTGACAAAATACTTGTACATTACTAAACAGCTGCTCAGGAGAGAAAGGAAGACTATTTATTGCATGATCTTCACATTTTCTTCATAAATTTATCCCATTTATTTGCCATTGAAAGCTTTTTTTTTTGTTTTCTGGACAGGACAGGATTGTGTAATAAATAGTAGCTGATCCCTCAAATGTCTGCATGGATAAACTCAAAATGCTTAGTTCTGTAACTGAATTAAAGTTCCCCACATTCCTGATAAGCTTTATGGTAAGGTAGTAGGACAGTTGCCTCCTATTTCATTAAAGAGATGGCTATAAATTTAGGAATTCTTTGAGAATGACTGTATATGCTGGAGTCCTTGGGGGCCACAGGCAGAGCAGCAGCTAATCACTGAGAGCAGCCAGATGCTGCATCTAATCCAGGCATCAGTGCTAAGCAGACACTGAATCACTCCCCTCGATGAAGGATCATTTCTCAGAACAAGAAAAATGAAGAACAGTTCTAAGGATTAGGCAGCAGGTGAAGAAGGGACTACAGTTCTGGATGTGGGTGCCTCAGGTAGATCCCAGACACTTCTGGGACTTGAGTATCTTAGCAGTTTACAGATTAAAATGCTATCTTTAGGAGCCTACTCCTATCAAGTAACTTGTTAGCACTACCCTCTCCATGTAGTCAGTCATGTTAGCTCTTTCTTGTTTAGTAAGCCAACAGTGGCAGAGAGCACTTCCAGACTAATGCTGCACACATCAGTTTTCATACACAAAGCAATCACTGCTCTCTGGGCATGCTGGTCTGCAGTGAAGGGGAGATAGCAGGTCATCACCTGGCTCCAAAGGCTGTAGGAATTATTACTTCTGTTTTCCTCTGGTTTAGGAAATCTATTTCAATGTCATAATCCAAACCCCAAGTCGCTGAGGAAGCTCCTCTGCCTTGGGATGAGGACAGATGGTGGACTGGATGGTTGCTGCTCAGCCTTCCAGGTCAGGGGTCACCCCATGGGTGCTGACTCAGCTGACCACCTCTCCTCCTCCAGACCCTTCTGAGGTTAAAGTGTTTCTCTAATTCATTTAACACATCCCCTTTATCAGAGTTTTCTCCTGGCTCAGTCTCTGCCATTTCTCTCCCACGTTCTCTTTTGGCCATGTCTTTCCCAGGTGTTCCTTGCCTCTGTCACTGCTTTCCCACCCTCTTGTCCTCACATACCTTTTCCTCACTCTTTGCTGCTGTCTCCTCAGCTTGTTTCTCTGCTGGTCCCCTCAGTATATATGAACCCCAGTGTTAGGTTTCACAGCTGTGTTTTTCTCTGTGCCTTCCTCACATCACTGCCATTGGATTCTGTTCTAAAAATATCCCCCGTGACCCTTTCCCTGTGCTGTCCCAAGGCGGTGGGGGGACTCTCCACAGCACCCCTCTCCTCTTTTCCTTTTTGAAGATGCTGTCAGTCCTACAGAAAGTGATGTTAGAAGGCAGAAGGGACCTGTAGAACTGAGGTCATGAGAAAGATCACCTGTGGAGATTTCTATTGCTATTCCAAAGCTGGAGAGGACAGAAGATGCAGATGAACACAGGGCCAAGCTCTATAGGGTAAGATGTAGGCTGCTGACAGTGACAACAGAAAAGAATTTATTCTTCAGTTTCTTGACACCTGATTAAAAGTGCAGGCACTTAGGAGCATCACCTACTGCTATTGAGGATCAATTTTTAGCTTCTCATGTTCAGTCTTTGAGGGGAGATTCAGCTCTTGCATACTGTCTGTATTTGTTGGCTCACAAGCTGGCCTCTGCTGAGACGAACAGAGGAGAGATGAGGTTTGTGACCCATCTGCCCCTAAGTCAGACTGGAACTTGCTATCTACTGAAGCAAAAGGATTCCTAATCACTCACTTATCTACCTTACCCACCTTGCTGTCTGCTTCCACCTGCGTTGGCATCTAACACTCAGTTTACAGGCAGGTCTGTGGTACCACGTGGATGTCTCTGCCCAGTCCCCATGGGGTCACAGAACCAACACTCGCCCTGTCAGAAATCCCCTGCAGAAGCCAGGGAGGGGGCACTGCCCGGGAGGCAGGAGGCAGCCCCTGGGGCAGCTGAAAGTGTCCCCTGCAGTGTACAGGCAGTGGTGCTCCTCTGCTGCAGCCATCCACCAGCCCTGGGCAAACAGAGCCCCTGCTCCTCTGCTGGGGGCTGTGCCTGGACCCTTCCTACCTGAGCCACTTTTGGGACCCAGTGTTTCCCCTGCCAGCCAGCGTGCCAGGAGGAAGGCTGAGGAAAGCAGAAATGAGAACAGGCCTACTAACAACTCGCTGCTTCTTAAAGTAACATGGGTTTTATTGTTAAGATTTCAGTGAGGAGGAACAGGCATGGCTTTCAGTGACTCTGGGTGAGGAGCAGGTTGGAGGGTTGAGGGTAGGTTCACCTCCCCAGAGTGCCAGTCCCCAGAGAGAGCTTATGAGGCACTGTTTATAGCTGCCCTGTTCACTCTCTTTGCAAATGGAGTATGTCAGAACCTCTTCCCCAAACAACAGCTCTGTCCATCACTGCGTGGGAGAGATGTTCAGAGCTGCCCGACCTGGCTGAAAAATGGGGATAGGAAATTTTTCTGTATCCTCCTCTGGCCATAAGCTCCACCTAGCAGCTTCCTGAAGAAATTCCCTCATTTCTAGTTTGTATTTCTAGCAGACCTGGTCTTCCTAGTTCTATTCATAATCAAAGTTTGTCTGCAAGTATTTTGTTTTTTCTCTCTATAAAGCAAACAAAAAGAGAGTCACAGGAAGATTTAGATGGGAAGGGATGGGTTTGGGGCTGGGGAGAGGGTGGGGTGGAAAAAACATGTTCTCGCATTCCTGATATTTCAAAAAGTGAGTAAAATCTGCCTGTTGCCAGTAAAATTGTCAAAAGATAAGTATTGGAGGGGTAGGTGGCATGCAGAGGTTACTGCCCAGGCTGTGCAGCAGGTGGCACACGAGGTGCAGCACATCAGGAACAAGGCATCCTTGTGGAAACGTGCAGCAAGCACACACCACTGATGGGAATCTCCACAAAATCCCCACAAAGAACCCGGCCATGCTGCAGAGAAGCCAGCAGTAACCACTACAGGAAAGTAAGTTATGTTGTGGTTCTGTCATTTTGTCAGTGCCTGCTTTTCTGAAGCAGAAAGTTGCTGCTGTTCATATTGACAGAACAGCTTCCAAACTCTCCTCTGATACAATGCTAACTGTTAACTCCCCTTGTTAACATGGAGAGAGGACAGACATGGGCTGGTGTTGTTGGAGACTCCCTTATCAGAAGGTCATGATGCTTATTTAAAGTGTTTTCATTCATTATTAGATGACTTAGAAGTACCTGGGGAACCAGATTTCATTGCTGGTTATCTCCATGGGAAGGCACACTGTGCTTCTGTGTTTGAAAATGGTTCAATTCTCCACACTGAACGTTGGAGTAGCAAAGAGATCCCCACAAGCTGTTACTGCAAGGGACACGTCAGTCTTTGGACATTGCTAAGGTACAGACAGAGCTATAGGAGACAAGGAGCTCTTGACTAAACTCAGCTATGGAAAGGTGTAAACAGGGTCACGTGGGCTGGGAGCAATGGAGAAACACCAGCCCAGTGTGCAGGGCTGAGCACAGGAAAGCCAAAGCTCATCTGGAGTTTAGTCTGGTGAAGGACACGAAGGGTGACAAGAATGGCTTCCACAGGTATATCAGCAGCAGAGCAAAGGTGGTGGAGATGTGAGCCCTCTGCTCGAGAGCAAGGACCCTCACTGGAAGAAGATGAAGTCAGGGGACATTTAAACAAAGTGGACACACAGGAGTCCAAAATGTAACCTGAGGTGGGGCACTCCTAAGCACTGAAGGAGCTGTTCCTCATACAGAAGCTATTCCATAATTTTTACCATCCTCTGAAACTCTTCTAGGTCTGTGATGCTCTTTCTGAGACTGGGGGAAACAGAAATGCAAATATTACTCAAGATGTTGCTGCACATTGCGTTTCATTTGCTCTTGTTTTCCTACCTCTTAACCCATCACCCTAAAAACATACTGAGGGAGTCCCCACCATGGACATTCTGTGTGAGCCCGAGACCTTAGTCTTCAACAGTGAGGGTCAGCAACGCTGGACAAGAGTTGTGTGTGCTAATCTGCAGCCCCTGTTCCTCCTCACAGTCGTCACCTCCCCCTTATTGTGACTCTTCTCTCAGAAGAAGCCGCTCCTGTGGACTGACACTGCTGAGGGAGGGATCCTGGCAAAAATGACACTGCAGGGCTGGTACCAGAACACGCATACTGAAGATGTTAGTGCACTTCCAAGGAGATCTGAATGTGCAGCAGCTGATCTAGTGCAACGATCATGTTCCCAAGAATTCAAGACCATAGGTCAAGAGAGGACAGGGTTGTGATGGTCGTTGTGACAAAACTCAGGATGAAATTGTATAGACAGACACATCTGTCCAAGTGGTCCTGCCACAAAACACAGTTAAGATTGCCAAAGTGAAGGTCTCCTGCAGGAATACAATGGAGAACTCTCCTAACCAAAGCAAAGAGACTACCCCACCCCTACAGAGAGCTTCCCTGCATCCCCTGGGGCTTGGTGATGGGATTTTGAGCTGTTTCTCTTGGAGGGAGAGAGAAGGGAGGTGAGGAACTCGCTGGCCAGCAATGGTGGTGCCAGTTGTACCAGCAGGGCTCTGCACCAGCAAGTTGTGCAGCCAGAGCTGCAGCCCCCATTGTACAGAGAAGCACTCTGCCCTCTGTGTCCTCTTCCCTCCTTGAGCAGGACCCTCACGTACAAAGAAGAGGTTGTGATCTGCCTTGGCAATGCTCAGCTGCATCTCCTACCCCAGCCTGGCCCTGCTGCCCGGGCACGGGCCCAGCCTGGCAGTGATCACCCCTGGCTGGCCTGGCTGCTGCCCGGCTCCTGGGAGCCAGCCCTGTCCCTGTCCCCATCCCATCCCAGCCCTGTCTCCATCCCAGCCCTGTCCCAGCCCTGTCCCCGTCCATCCCACCCCAGCCAGCACAGCCGCCTTCCCACTATCAGCAGCCAGTGTTAGCAGGCAAGGTTAAAAGTCAGAAAGGGAAGGAGGGAGAGGGGTGATTTACACACCGTGGAGCATGACAAGATCAGTGCCCAGGACACAGGAAATGATGTGACACAAGTCCAGTTTCCTGGCATGCCTTTGTCATGCACCAGAATGGCGAGTTCAGCTCTGAGCCATTTCCTTGGTAGACAGTCTCTGGGTCCAGAGAGCAGAGGCAGAGAGCCTGTTTGGTGAGAAGTGCTCTCCCCCAGGGAGTCAGATAAGTCCTAGATCCTCAGCTGCTGGTGTCCTCAGAGCCAGGTCCTTGGTGTGCACAGGCACCACCGTGTGCATGGCGATGGGTCAGTCCTTCAGACAGTGACCACCACCAGATGGTGTGTAGGACACTGGGGAGGGGTGGCGGAGGCACAGGGGCTGTGGGCTGTCTTCCTCACGAGGATGGCAGAGGGATGGTGTGTAGGACACTGGGGAGGGGTGGCTGAGGCACAGGGGGCTGTGGGCTGTCTTCCTCACGAGGATGGCAGAGGTTTCCTGCTCAGCTAGCTCCTGGAGACATTTGGTGACTGTTGGCTGTGGGGTCCTTCAGGCTTTTACTGATGAGGTGAGTGAAGCTGGGCCCAGTTTGAAGGCTGAGGGATAATTGTTGGAAAGAGCCTTTCACGGTAGGATTATCTTATTTTAGGCTATAATTCCATAATTATTTTCCAGGGAAATTCCATAACAGTATTTGATTACAGTGATTTGATAAGAGTGTTTGATTAGCTGGCAGTAGGGAGTTAAAATTAAACAATACTGACACAGTTTCTGACATGCTGTTCTTGTGCCTCTGGAAAAGCAAGAACTAGAAGAGTGCACCTTGGGGTGAAAGTTCCTGTGAGTTTTCTCTGCTGGCTGTGGGAGTGTTGTCCAGTAAATATAACAGTAACTGAAGGTCTGGGGTTGTGTTACAGCTTTGAGTTTTGGTGGAGCTTATAGTGGTTGGTCTTTAGGTTTTCCATATATGATGTACATTTATATCCCACACAGTATTTTATATGATATCATATCTGCTATGCATTTCTTCTTATGTGAGCCATAGTGACGTTGGTCTTCCAAAAACATCTCAGTAGGTTTGAAACAGTTAATGTATTTATAATGGAAATTTATGAGGATATCCAAATATTCTTCTCTGATTTCCTAGACACAATCACCTAGATGCTTTTCTTTAAGGTGGCTCATTACAGTTTTTTTCCTAACTGGTGGACCAGTCTTCCTCCAGGAAACATTGCCTATTGACAGGAAGGTGAGTGCTGGTGAGGATTGAACAGATGAGCCCACATGCTTTGAGGCAGCACTGATGTTGCATTTGTAAACATTCTGAGCTTACCTGGCCTGGCACCAGATGTGGGATGTACAGACTGACATCCATATGGATATTATTGCCTGTGGATATTCACATGGATGCTGTTAGAAAAATCGAAGAGGTGGGGAGGTGGTTTGTGGAGGAAACCAACTGTGTCTTCCTCTTGGAGACTTTTTTTGTATCCCACTCTTGAGCAAAAAAAAAAGCAAAATGAGCCTGCAGGTGAAATTTTTTATGGGGGTCTGCAAAATGAAATAATTAGTCTGCTGTTCTGGACCCAAAAGAATGGTCTCTCTCTCCTCCATCCTGCCTGCAAATTTCTTGTCCTCACAGCATGAGATGTTTGGAAACCATTGTTCTGGAGAGGTACAAGAGGAGGAAGGAGTTAATAGCAGTTCCTGAGTGAGTGTTTGAGGCACCTTCTGTCTTCTTTTCTCATACACAATTTCCAGGATCTTGAACTCACTGCTCTGTTGATTAATGGCCATCAAAGACATATGGTTAGGGGCAGCAGACTTGAAGCACTGGAGGTGTCTCTGGACCATGCTGCTGGAACGTGCTTTCATTGCCATCACCAGCTGTAGCTCACTGCTGTTGGCTGAGCTCTTTGGTTTTCTGCCTGGCTGAGAAGGGAGTGGCAGAATGGAGAGAAGCTGTTGAATGCTCCAGCCTGTGGAAAAGTGAGCATCAGGAAGAGTAAATTTCTGTACATACCCACAGACCAGTTTGATGACATTCTTCAAAAGTGTAAAGTGTTCCTCATAAGGGTGTGTGGGAAGGCTGAGACCCAGCTGCAGTGCTCAGCAGTTCCTGAGTGTGGGTGGCTGCCTTCTCCCCTGGGGCCTGGGGCACTGCATGTGCACCCACCTTGTGCCCTCTCACCATAGTCCCTGGCATCTTTACGACTGTCACTTGGTCTTTTGGACACCTGCTATCTGGAGAGAGAAGGAGGAAGCCCACTGAATTTTGTTCTTGTTGCAAATCTGGTTTGCTCAGGATGGGGAGGTGTGAAAGAGGAAAACTCCTGAACGATCATTTCTGCTTCCTCCTGTCTGCTCTCTGTCTATCTTACCACTGGGGTTCTTCCTCCACCACTGTCCCCGTCCCTCTCCTTCAGGAGCTCCCCTCTGCTCACACCTGACATTCAATCCTGGCAGAGTCAGTGCCTTCTGCTGAGATCAGACACAGCGCTGGGGAATCATGTGGCAGAGGAAGGCTGCTATAAATATAGCCAAACCCTGCACTCGCTGCCTTTGGGCAGGAAAGGGAGAAAGCGAGAGGCACGAGGAGGAGGAGGAGGGGCAGGCAGAAGCGAGTGCAGGGACAGGAGGGGCCGGGGCCGGTCCGAGGGGAGCAGGGAAGGGCGGAGCAGAAGGAGGTGCGGGGCCGTGCTCCCGGCCAGAACACGAGGTGGTTCTGGGTGAGCTCTGGAGGGCAGCTCCGTTTCAGCCGAGTGCGAGGAGGAGCCGAGGCACGGATTGCTCAGAGAGCAGGAGAGAGGAGCCCGGGTGGCAGCCGGCCCGGGGGGGA
>NW_008610771.1:0-507 GCF_000691845.1 Merops nubicus
TCTTTGCTCTTGTCCTTCTCCTCCCGGATCTTCTGCCTGCCCTCCTCGTCCTCGGTGCCGTTGGTCTCCCGCTCCATGCGCTCCCTGCGCTCCCGGCGCTCGCGCTCCTGGGGGTCTTCTGGGGAGCAGGGGAAGGGGCTCAGAGCCGAGCACCAACCCCCTCCCCAAAACCCAGCATCTTCCTCCCCATCTCCTGGAACTGCTTCCTCTTCTTCCTCTCCTCCTCCAGCAGCCGCTGCCGCTCCTCCACCTCCTGCTGCCGCCGCCGCAGGGCCTCGGCCTCCCGCTCCGCCTTGGACAGGAACTTGGGCTGGGACAGGACAGGGAGAGGCTCAAACAGGGCCTGGCTGCGACCCCCTTGCTGCTGGGGCTCCCCCAGGACAGGCCCCCTCCAAAACCTCCATCCTGTACTGCAGGGAGAAGGCTCCTCCCTGCTCCTACCTTGGCTTCAGCCTCCTCTTCAGCCTTCTTCTTTGCCAGCAGCTCCTCCAAGGACAGTGGCTGGGG
>NW_008610771.1:599-936 GCF_000691845.1 Merops nubicus
CCCCCACCGGGGACCTGTTGCCTCGCTGGAGCGATCCCCCCACCCTGAGCTGCTCCCAGCTGAGCCCCTTCACCCCTTCCTCACCTTCTCCTTCTTCAGGGCATTCTCCTCCTCCTCCTCTGCCTTCCGTGAGTCCCGCTCCTTCCGGGACTTCGAGTCCTTCCCCCTGCTCGGGGACAAGCTTCCCAACAAGACAAAGAGAAATCAGGCACCGAACGCCACCCCGGGGTCCCCCCAGACCACATTTCCTCCAGGGGACACCCCAAAAAATAAAGAGACAGAGCTCACCTCGACCTCTTCCTGTCCTTGTCCCGCCGGTGCCCATCCTTCTCCCTCT
>NW_008610772.1:0-3241 GCF_000691845.1 Merops nubicus
AGCCCCCTCCTCCTCCTCCTTTGTACTAGCTTTATAGTTGAGCTGACGTCATATGTTATGGAATATCCCTTTGGTCAGTTCAGGTCAGCTGTCCTGGTTATGTTCCCCCAGACTCCTGCTCCCACCATCCCATTGTGAGGGGAATGTTAGAAAGAACCTTGGTGCTGTGTGAGCACTGCTCAGTGGTAGTCATAACGTGTGTTATCAACACCCTTCTAACTCTCAGCACAAAGGCACTGCACCAGGAAGGCTGCTATGGGAAAATCAGCTCAGCCAGACCAAATACATCGTGAAAGAAGAAGGGATGAAATCAGCTATCTTTGCTGGCCGAGCTGATGTCTTAATGCAATTTGCATTCACTGTTTCTATGAGAAATGACATTATTAGAACTGCTCCACCAGCCTATAAACATATATTGATGATGCTTTAGCTTATTGAGACAGGCAACTCCATCAGAGAAGTAATTGATAAAATACAACAGCTGGGGGATCTTGGAGAATGGGGCCCTTGAGAGATTGAAAGAAATTAAAATCAACAACATTATCAACACCCTTCTAACTCCTAACACAAAAGCAGTGCACCATGAGGGTTGCAATGGGAAAATCAGCTCAGCCAGACCCAATACAGTTAATTAGATCTGTTGCCTGTCATGGCAACTTAGACACAGCTCTCATTGTAGACACCCAGTTTGTGGTCACCTAAAGTTAGATGGGAAGAATCCCCTATTCTCTTATTTATTAAAAAACAAACAAACCAACCACTTTCAGGAGAGCGTAAGTACAAATCCATAGGCTTGTTTTCAAAGGCAAAATTCAAAATATTGAATTTGATTGAGCTGTTTTACTGGGCATTTATACCAGTAGGAGAAAGCAAGGCCTGTGTGCCTTTTCATTCCCCAACTGCTAAATAAAATCCCTTTAGACTTTTTTCTCCCAGAATTATAGTTTTTCTGTAAAACTTCCAAAGCCAGATTTTGCAAACAGTTGTCCTGGGACCTATCCTTAGGTAAATCTGTACTGGGACATGGAGTGTTGAACAAATAAAGTATCAACTTCATTTCAAGCATAACCCCTCAGTCAGGGTCAGAATTTCAGCAGATTCAACTACTGTTAAATCTTTCCTTTTGAATAATAAAGTTCTGCCACTCCAGGAAAGCTATCATAATTAAAGAAAAACTCTGCTTGTATCATTTTTGTTCCATCATTACGCTTTCTCAGAGCATGTTCAAAGGGAACATATGCCTACCCTGATATACCTTTTGTCTGCCTGGTGCTAGAAAATAAGCATATAAGGCTATGGAGAGAAGTTCATTGGTTGAAGAACCTAAAATATCCTGGTTTGGGTCCAATAAATGTGAAAACTGAAGACAGGCTTGAGCCAAAGCTGTGCAGAAAAGCACTCTGGAAATTTAGAGTGGCTCAGGCATAGATGTGCAGCATTCAAGTTGATAGCATAACTCTAAATGTCAGCAGTTAAAAGCATTTAGGGTTTTCCCAGCATGTTCTTGTCTTTTCACACATCTGTAATAAGCAATTTCCCTCCTCCAGCTTCTTTCCAAACTATTCTTTGTCTCCTGTTTCCTTCTCTTACCCTATTTTGTTCCACTTTGCACTCTTTACCTCTTTAACCTCTTCTTCATCAGTCAGATCCTTTCTTGTGTCTATACTCCACAAAGGCAGTCTCTGACCTTATTACATTGTCTCTCTGCCATCCTTCTTACACTGTTATAAGAAACACTCTCCAGCAAGAATTTGAATGAAAAACACTCTCAATGAAGTATTTTTTTCAGAATTTTCCTTTGAAAAATATGTAAAATTCAAAGATTTTACACTAAAGTTCATATCAGAGAAATGACATATCACCAACGTTTTTAATAGGATACAATTTTTTACTGTGAGAGTGACAGAGCACTGGAACAGGCTGCCCAGAGAGGTTGTGGAGTCTCCTTCACTGGAGACATTCAAAACCCGCCTGGACGCCTTCCTGTGTGATGTACTCTAGGTGACCCTGCTCTGGCAGGGGGGTTGGACTAGATGATCTTTCAAGGTCCCTTCCAACCCTTATGATTCTATGATTCTATGATTCAAGGGAAAGGATAAACTTCAGGAAAAATCCTGAATTCTAGATCTGTCTGTTTTTTTCTCCATTCACAATAACCCTGAGCTGTTAAAATAAAGCCAAACACTGTAAACTATAACTTTCTGCTCAACTAAAAGTTTCAGTCTTTGAGCAGGAAAAGCCTTTGATTCCAAACCCATTAGTAAGTCCCTTTAGCTTAAATCTGTGTTCACAAGGCCTGGGATCTGTTATGGTTTAGACCCAGCTGGGAGCTCAGCTCCTGGACTCGGAAAACCACCGTGACTCCCGCCCGGCCCTCAAAACCCACGCTCATCCTGGCTCTCCCATTGCAGGCATGACATCAGCATGGCATCGAATAACCTATCGGCTGTATTGGCTGATCCGGTTGTCGGCTGAGGCAGCCTCCCAGCCTCTGGTGAAAATTAACCCTATCCTAGCTGAACCATGACAGGATCCTAAAGTCTTTCACTGAATTAGTCTTTTGAAGCCTCGAGTTTTTCTCATTAAATTTGATTGCTGTCACCTGCATATAACTAACATGTTCTTCTGCTTTGATCTGACTTCTGCTGGAAATCCTCATTTCATGTATTCACCGCTTCCCTGCATGACAAAATTTGATAGTTTCTTCCATGACATTTTCAATTCCCAGTCCCACTCTGAAGGGCTGGGGGTCTGAGAAGAGCATGCAGGGGGGCTGGAGGAGATTGGTATGAGCGCACTTTCAGCCCCCTTGTGTTATTGTCCCATACTGCCCTGGAATATGAACTGCTTCCACTAGCTCCATTAAATCCATTTTCATCTTTGGGTACATGAAGGACTGGACTTCCAGATGAACATCACTTCATCTCCCGTGACTGAGGCTGCATGTCCTTTATTCCTCAGTCTCCTGGATCAGGCTCCCTCCATTTTCATGATGTTAATATGCAGAGGAGGAGGGAAAGGAATGAGATTGAGGATCCATGATTCTTCCTGCACCAGTACAGGAAAAAGCAATCCCAGGAAAAAAAACCCAAAAACATAAACAGAAAGCAGTGCTTGAACTCCATCTCCTAGGAAGTCTAATTCACTGCAAATATAGCCTTGAAACAGGCAGTGTAATGGATAACTCTTAGTTTCTTAATCAAACTTTGACTCATTTGCTCAATTATTTGTTGGGGCAGTT
>NW_008610773.1:0-606 GCF_000691845.1 Merops nubicus
GGCCAGCTCCTCATCCCCAGCACCCCCCGGGGCTGCTCTCCATCCCCTCACCCCAAGCCTGGGCAGGTACCAGGGGTTTCCCCAACCCAGGTGAAGGACCCTGCACTAGGCCATGTTGAACCTCTTGAGGTTCACATGGACCCACTTCATGAGTCTGTCCAGGTCGCTCTGGATGGATCCTGCACCACCTCCCCAGAGGTTCTGGTGTCTCAGCACCACCTCTGCATCACTTGCAGGTCTGGGCTGCAGCCTGTGGCCCTCGGCCCTCTCCTTGTGGTGTCCATTTCTACCAGGATGACTTGCTCAGGAGATCTTGTGGTGCTGGCACAACCCAGGAAGGTTGTCCTGCTGATGAGTCCCGTGGTGATGTGCCCCTTCCCACATGAGTGAGCATCACCATGTGTGTCATCCGTGAGTGACTTTCTTCCTGAAAATGGATGGAATAGTTCAATAGCACAAGGTCAGGACTAGAGTCCTGCAGGATCCTGGGCGTGTTAGTCAACAACCAGATGTGGATCAGCCAGCGTGGGCCCAGGTGGCCACCAGTATCCTGGATTGGATCAGCACTAGTGCAGCCAGCAGGACTAGGGCAGGGATCATCCCCCT
>NW_008610773.1:755-991 GCF_000691845.1 Merops nubicus
GTGTGGGGACGATCGGCTGAGGGAGCTAGGGGTGCTTAGCCTGGAGCAAAGGAGGCGCAGGGGAGACCTTCTGGCTCTCGACAGAGCAGAGCTGCACATGGAGCTTTTCTCACCTGGAACCGCCGCCGGGGAGCTCTGGGTATGCCAGGGGCCAAACCTCGGGGTCTGATAGCCCGGCCAGAAGGGCTGACAGCGGGCACAGAGCCGAGCTTTGTCCCCTCCGCAGCCTGGCTCCT
>NW_008610774.1:0-5475 GCF_000691845.1 Merops nubicus
AATTTTAAATTAAATTATTAATTAAATTTATAATGTAAATTTATAGTTCAATTAAATTTAAAATTAAAAATTAATATAAATTTGACTTGCCAATATAGAATTCAACTTCTTGGTTTATGAAATAGCAAGGTCCCTGGGCAATGAATGCTTTCTGGTACTGACTACAAAAATTTCATGTAAAATTAGACTCCTCTAAAAGTAATCAATTTTTGAGCAGTGAAGACACCATTGTTATATCATTCTATGGTATGTTGCTTTCAGGTTTCTCAAGGAGGGTTCATAATAGTCCAGTTGGATACATTTACTCTACTATACATTGCAAAAGTAAACAGATTGAAAAGCTAAGCATCTTTCCCTCAGATCCCTTAAATAGTCTGTGGCAGATTCAAAGCCTTCTTTGTAGTAATGAAAACGAAGGATGCTTAATAGCTAAATACCAGATTGATACTTGGGAGATCTGAAGTCACTTCTTTCTCATAGACCTTTTGTTTTGTGGCTGGCATGCTTCCACAAATATCCTGACTCATCCCTAGAACATGTGGGTGAAACTAATTAGACAGGAGCAAGGTCTGAGACTCCTTAGATAAGGGCAGAAAGAGTCAAAATAACCTGGCCACACATAGCATGAGCAAGTACTGCTTGTTCAGTAAGTTTCTTTTCCATATGAAAGAAGGGGAAAATAACTTCTAAATTGCTAACTGCTTAGCATTAGTCAATAGGAGCTAAAGCACAGGTTATTCCAAGAAGGCTACACACCACCCCCAGTGCAGATACACCTTACACAAGACAGTTGCTTTCACCTTTCCTTCCAAAGAGTAAAAGGACTCCACATCAAGGCAGCCCCAGAGACCCAAGTGTGGGCAAGTTCATGCTGGTGCACTAACTTCACATCACAACTTACCAGTGACACAGAGTACCCTAAAATCCTTTGTGCTCGTGCAGCTTCTGTCTCGTGGCAGCTGAGCAGTCAGACGCAGAAGCGCTAAAGCAGAAGACTTGGAGGGAAAGGCTGTAATCACTTATGGGACTCTAATCTCTCCCAGTGAGGAGGAGAGGAGCTATAGAATAAGTATACATTCCTGTGAGCTTCAGCACCAGTGCCTCCACCCCACCTCACAGTAACTGGGGGAAAACGGTGACCTGCAATTTACAGAAGCAGCAATATACATCTCAGTCTTATACAACTAAAGAAGTGAAAGCAAAGACATAATGGAGCGATGTTGGATTTGACTTCCTAATTTCTTCAGTTTCATACTTCAGTACACTTATTCAAGCACTTGCTTAATAGGACAGCACACCTCATTCATACAGACTCCTAATACACTATGTTGATTCCAGCCTGTCTTTGATATGTTCCCAGGGCCACTGCAGTACTATTCATATCACACATCAGTGTCAACCTTCTCATTGAATCAGCTGTCAAATAGGTACTATATATTGAAATTTTTCCTTCTCTACAAGAAAGCGAAATTTAAGATTAACAGAAAAGACCTCTGGGTCAGACTTTGAAAAAAGGTATAGAAAAAAATTGGGCTTTTCACACTTTCCTCTATAGCCTGCATATGTTCTTCTGCAGCTTTCCCAGTATCAGTAAGTCTGTTCATCTCAGGGGAATTACATTTGATAGCATATTTAGTTCACAGGACTAGCACAGTTACATTAAACAGAGGCTGCTAATAAAACATTACATCTCCCTCCCCCCGGCACTCCATTTGCCATGATGTAAAAGGCAGACACCCCATAGAGAAATTAATCAGAAAGAAGGAAAATGAATCTAAGGAGTGAAAATTAAAGGCCCCATGACATCTACATCCATCTACTACATCCAGATGAAACAGTGTCCCAAAACTCAAGGATGTATTAAGATCCTTCTGAGAGATGGAAGCAGTTATAGAATTCAGCATATTATCATCAATATAAATTATGGTTATTTAAATGGAAAGCTTTCTCTTTGCTCATCACTGAATATCCACAGAGAACACAATGTCTTTTAGAGGAAAGCACATTCGTTTTGCTCTGCAAAGAGATGAAAAAGACTTGAAGCTTAAGACAAATCCTGTAGAGGCAGTGTCAGTCTGATTTCAGTAAAGCCATGCTGCTTTACCTCCACTAAGGATACAGCCTAAGAATCTACATTTCTCCCATAAAGGGAATCTAAAAACTGTGTTCAAAGAAGTGACATAATTGGGTGTCCTCAAATTCTAATTCTTACTCATTTAACTGCTCTCAAAGCTGTTCAGCATCAGAACTATTCCAACATAAGGATGTTTTACAGACATCTTCATTTCCATTTAGCCCTTAAGCTGATACTTGTCTGTCAATATCCCTACAAAAAGATGTCTGCAGAACCTATTGAGGCTGTATATAGGAAGGATCCCAAATGCCTAGGCTAACAAATTTGGCTGAAATGTATTAACCTAGGTAGAATGCAAAAGCTATCTTGGCTTTACAATATACTACTGTAACCTTTATACACTTGAACTTGTAGCACAGAGGACAGCTTTAACCAGCAAGGGAAATAGTGAGATGTGGGCAAAGGTGTATTCATTATGCAGCACATTTTAAACAACCATGCAGGTATGCAAGTTTTGCAACGCCTTAAATGCCTAGATTTAAATTCATGTCACATGAGCAAAAATATATCCAAGAAAAACCACATGAATCTTAGCTCTTACAGACAAGACTATATTTATGAAGCGATACGTGGATTAGAGCATCCTCAACAAGGAATTTAGTAGAACAGGCTGTGAAATGCCACTTTCAAATCTGTCATGCCTGATTTGGGTAGAAGAACTGAACTTGGAGTGTGGATCAGGGAAAGAAAGACCCTTAAGTAAGTCACATCATTCCACAGTACAGGATACTGAGTAAAAACAACATCCTTGCTATGTAAGTTATTACATCGCTTCAAGTGTTTACAGATGAATAAGACTGGATCAACCATGTGAGCTTAGTTCTTTATGAAAGGCTTTTTTTTTTTTTTTACCAGAATAAAAGCTTAACTTTAGTTTTTAAATTTAACCTCACCTTTTTTAGACACACATATCAACTTTAAGTCACTTTAAGGGAGACTGCAAAAATTCTAACAGGACAATTTTAAGTACAAAGCTGCTTCTACTCTCAAACACCATGATTATTCCAATCTCGGCAGCTTTGGGTCAGAGATCACAGCTGGGCCTTGAGAGATTATTTAACAAGTATTTAAATAGGGTGAGGACTGTTGAGTTGGGAAGAATACAATGATCTTGTGTTCTCTGCAGGAAGGGCAGTAGTATCAGGCTGAGGGTGGAAAGGATCTTCCCACATATTTAAAAAGTCTTGCTCATATCCATGCTCCAGTAAAAAAGTCAGTCATGGCAGAGACTACAGCCAAGGAACAAGACAGCAATTGCTCTCATTAATTGCAATCAGTGTAAGCCTGCCACTTGTCAGGAATATATTTGGTACAGTCCTGCCACCAAAATACCAGAAGAACAAACATCAGAAGGCAATTACTTTGCTACAAAATACGAGTCTGCCTTTCTCACTTGGTCTCCCCAAATGCTCCTTGTTTTTTCTATCTTCACAACACCATCCTTACCTTTCTGCCATATGCAGAATGAAGTCAGCAGCTAACCAGTTGTCCATACCCTGTGTTTTTCAGAAAATCCCCTCTGAGCCTCTCAGCTCATAAGGAACCCGCCTGTTTAAGTTTACCAAATAGCCTAGTGCCTCCTATCCTGTCTGAGTGTGCCTCGTATCCTGTCTGAGTGTGACTCCTGTTATTTCAGCTCAAGTAACAAAAGGCTGCAGCCATTTAATTTAACAAATTTCACTAGATCATAGAATCATTTAGGTTGGAAAAGACTTTTAAAATCACCAAGTCCAACCATTAACCTGTCAAGTCCACCACTAAACCACATCCCCAAGGAGCACATCTACACGTCTTTTAGATACCTCCACATATTTGATTACCCTTTCAGTGAAGAAACTTGTCCTAATTTGTCCAACCTAAACCTCCCCTGGTGCAATCTGAGGCCTTTTCCTCTTGTTCTATCACCTGCTACTTGGAAGACCAGCTCTCACCTCACAACCTCCTTTCACGTTATAGAGAGTGATAAGGTCTCCCCTGAGCCTCCTTTTCTCCAGGCTAAGCAATCCATGTTTCCTCAGCCATTCCTCATGAGATTTGTGCTCTACACCCTTCACCACCTTCATTGCCTTTCTTTGGACAAACTCCAGCACCTCAATGTCCTTCTTATGGTGAGGTGCCCAAAACTGAACACAGTATTTAAGGTGCAGCCTCACCAGTGCCAAGTACATTGGGACAATCACTTCCCTAATCCTGCTGGCCACACTATTTCTGATACAAGCCAGGATGCAGCTGGCTTTCTTGGCCACCTGGGCACACTGCTGTCTCACATTGAGCTGGCTGTTGACCAACACCTCCAGGTCCCTTTTCACTTCACAGCTTTTCAGCTACTCTTCCCCTGTATTATTGCATGGGGTTATTGTGACCCAAGCACAGGACCTGGTACTTCACCTTGTTAAATCTCGTACCATTGACCTTGGCCCTTTGATCCAGTCTGTCCAGATCCCTCTGTAGAACCTCCCTACCCTCAAGCAGAACAACACTCCCACACAATTTGGTATCACCTGAAAACCGAGGACACCCTTGAGCCCCTGTCAAGACTGTTGATAAAGGTATTACAGAGAACTGGATCACTACTTGCTTATAGATCAGACACTTGATAGTAACAGTTCCTCCCAGTACTACATTGTAAACAGTCTTCAAACAGCACCATCAATAGAACAGTAAACACACGAAAGATTCTATGATAGCACCATGGTTATCTCCAAGACAATACCAGTACTTTTTCTAAATGAATAAATTTATCTTGGGCTGTGGCAACATCTGCAATACAAAGTTATCTCATTCCACCATTGCCGTGATAGTAAGGTGCTATCCTGGTTACCCGATAGTAAAAAAAAAAAAACGCAAAGGGAGTGTTCAAGTAACATCATTTAGTGAAAGTATTTATGCTACAATGTCTTCTGGGAGTTAAGAAACATCCCAAATACTTACCATAAACCTTACAGTGGTTCATAAAATGCAAGAGGGAAAAGGATGAGAACATTTGTAACAAGAATTCATGACAATTTAATTCAAGATGACTATCTATGCTTAAGTGTTATTTGGAGGATGTTGGTTTAGATACCTAGTAGAACTCTTACAGGGACTAGATCTTAGTACTGATCAGCTCTACATATGCAAACACTGCAAAATGTTAACTAAGTGAAATGAAGTGAGTTGGAAGTTGCCATGTGTTTCTGACTTTGTAAGCTAACTCTCACTGGCTTTACTCTTGCTATTTCTCTTTATTTGTCAACACAGACTTATAAAACAAAAGTAATCATTTCATGATTATTATCAATACTATAGCTTCCTTTTCTTAAGTTACCATCACAAGAATGGGAGGAGGGCTATTCCCTACA
>NW_008610774.1:5506-54936 GCF_000691845.1 Merops nubicus
GAAAAGGTTCTGGTTGCATAGGCACTTGCTGAACAGAAATGCAGAGTGGATTTTTGCCCTTGGCATATTAAACCGTTCCCTAATACAGCAGGCAAATAATAATTAAGATAAAGGCTTAGATGTATGTAGTAACTTTCACTGCATGGTAGACTGAAGTCAAGGGTAACTTCACCCAAGGGTTAATAATCTGCAAGGGTTGAGGCCTGTGTTAAATGTCAGGGTTTATCTGAAGCTATAAGGAAGACTTGTTCTATCTTTCAACACCAGCAAATAAAATACCTTATTTTAACAAGTTCACAAAGCAAAGCAATACAATTTTGTTGCTACCACAGTTTTCTTCCTGAATGCATGTCTATGCATATAGTAAAAGGAATTATTTAGTCCACATCAGCTTTCCCCAGGAATATGACAATATCCAATCATAAAAATATAAGTGAATTCCTACCTGAGGCAAATTTAGCAGAATTCAGATTTGTTGGTTTTACAGTGATGAGTATCCTTTTCTCAGAAGCATTTTTTTTTCCTGTAAATAACATTTCTTCATTGATACAAGATATTTGGGCAGGTCCAGACAACATCAGACTAGTAGCTCTGGGATGAAGTGTATTTTTCAACAGCCAGTGAGGAAAAAGGAGTGAAGTCTACTGCCTACTAGCCTCACTGACTTGTGTGCCTTTGCTCTTCCTCAGTTTACACTCAATAGCACTTGTCTAATAATAGCTTGCTTCAATGTTTGCAAAATATATCAGGCACTAGGCACTGCATGCCTAAGTACATATACTAATGGTTTCTCCTCACAGCAGGATGCTCTACTCTAAAAACAAAGTATTTTGGCATATCAAATGAACATGAGAGAAAGCTTAACTGAAAACTGCATCTCAGACTAAATGCTTCAGTTCAGATTAACAATTTACATTAGAAAAATTCACATCCACTTCAGGCTAAGTTGTGCTTCAAACTAACATAACTTTTTGCATCACTACAAGAAGAGAACTGTGATAGGAATACACACGTCAGCACTTTCTTTTCCCTTTAAGCACAACGCAGGCTTTGAAGTACCAACAAATGAGAACAGGTGTGTTTTGTAAACAAATTTCTACAGCAAGTTTCAAGATTACCATGTAAAGTGATTAAAAGATTCATAATCTTCCGTACTGTAAAGAGTAATGTAAATAAACAATTATTGTCTTTTTTTGCAAAGATACTAGGTAGATCAGTTAGGCCTGTTGCAGAAAGACTTGAATTAGTCTGATTAGTTTCAGCTACTTAAATTCAGAAACAGATGCCTCACTTCACAAGACTGGTGATTAAAGGCTACACTCACCAAAAAAAAGATTGGATTACACACATTTAAGACAATACCTATAATTTTTCATCCCTCCCTCCCACAGCAGATGGGCCATACAATTAGTGACTTCAAAAAATTCTCACTAGAACTCTGCCAAGGCTTAGACATGACTGCCCTCCCTTCAAGAGTCAAAGGTATCTGGAAGCCAAGATTATTTTCAAATGTTGTCATCATATAGGGACTGATCACACAGGTCAAGAAAGCCATTCAAACCATTTATGCAGGAGCACAAGTCAAAATACAGCAATTGCGTGTTCCCAAAAAAGCCACCCATACAGATACTAGCAGCATGAGAGAGGCAGAAAAAATAATATAGGAGGCTCGGCAGCAAATTAAATCCACATCTTACCTTCATAGCACTCCAGCCAGCACAAGCAAGTGGGAAAGCCAGGACTCAGAAACACAAAATGGCTCATTATCTACCCCAGAAAGCACATCACTGCCAACGGTCCTCTTTATCAAGTCTTCTACAGGTGTAAAATTAGCACTCGTTATTAAAGACAATGGAGTTACATGTATTGCCAGCAGCTGAAGAAATGTGCTAGAATTGTTTTCACTTCAAGTTAATTCACTACCATTCAATAATGCACATGAAGCCCATAAATTAGGGAAGAGCCTTCTGAAGCATGGCAGTGAGCTGAACAGTGTGTAAGCATTCTTTCTAAAGACAGGTACTTTCCTGAATGAAGGGCTAAGGACCAAATCCTCTTTTCAGCAATACTGATGTAAGGTCAAACAAACTAAATTTACCTGAGCATACTGTCAGGTAATGCTGCATCAATGTACTCTGTTACCAAAATCCAGAGCTGTAAGAAACCCTCTTAAGCAAATTCCAAGACAGAATTACTTTCAGCTTTTCTAACCCATCCGAACACAGACTGAAGGGCTGCACCAATATCCTCTCTTCTCAACTACTTACAATTCATTCCCAGAAGCAGAGAACGGCATTATTTACCAAGAGAAGCAAAACCCTGTGTCAGATGTATCTCGTTACAGGAGATAACCTCGGGTTTAAGACTAGAAGTCACTGAAAAAATCAGTAGTGTGTACCCTCATTGTGTATTTTTCTGTTTTAATATCATGCTCAGCTTTAAAAGTAAATTATTTAGATTGATACTGCACATAGGAACATCTCTAACCACTGATACATTTTTATTCCATAGTACTGTACATCTCACCAATCCCATCCCCTTATCCCCACTAACTGGGAGGAGGAATGGCCAACATCAAACAAATATGACCAAGGGCAGAAATCTCAGTGATAATTGCATTCCCACAGGGTTTCATGAAAACTGGCAGTGAGATAGAGGAGGAAATTAACTCCTCCACCAAGGGAAGGGTGGACACAAGTCAGGCATCATGCAGTCCCTGTGGCAGCAATTGACCAGGCAGCCAGCACACAATTTGCTCTGCACTAGCTGCAGCACATCCTGCCTTTTGTCTGCTGGGATTGTCACTGGGAATGTGCCAGGAGCTCAGCTTTAGTGGGAGGAGATGGAGGGAGGGTGTTCCTAAGTCCATAAGAAATCGTGCTTCTCTGCTTTTCCTGCCAGATATCATGCACAGCCTGAAGTTATGAGCCCTAGGGCAAAGCTCTCTAGCATTAATACAGTCTGTTCCTGGTGTGCGTGGGAATGGTACTGGTCTAAGGGAGAACAATAAACTCAGAGATAGTTACTCGTAGCCACAGGTTCTCTTCTGTTGTAGTTGTTCTTCAGTTTTCCTGTTGTCGTTTTATGATGCAGTCAGAACATGTCTGAAACAGCTAATATAAAAATCAGACTGTGTTTCTATTCACAGTTCAAGTTTGGACAAAATGGGGGGGGGGGAAACTGCTAAGGTATGAAACATCCTACCTCTGTCATTGTTTCATCACACATCTTAGGAAAGGAAAAATTCAACTGAAAGCAAATAAAAAGAGAAATTTGTCTTTTTATAAAGAGTAAATCTGCATCTCTTGTTGTATTGCAAGGCATGGTGTGTCACCAGCACACTGTCAGGTCTGTCAAGTCATCACTTAAGCTGGCTGCAATACAAAGCTGAGTCCTTCCACATGGCCACAGCATCCTTCTTGGTGTGCTGAAAAAAAAACAGACTACAACCTTTTCATCCCTTGTTCCAAACGCACAGTGAAATCTGTTCATCAGTCTCACGCTCCTCTGGACAATGGGAGTGATCATCATCTGATGCATGTAAATGCTCACAAAACTTCCATCTTGACATTAAGTCATTTAAAGCTTCAGGTACCAGAACAGCAACTTCAGTGCAATAAAGACAAAAACTGGACAGACTCCAGGTGGCCCAGAGGTCCCCGCTACGTTACCACTGACATCTATGACATTGGTAAAACTAGATGTGGGACTTTTCAAAGACTGGGAACTAGCAGTAGAACTTGAATTCCAGTCTGGTTGCCACAGATACTTCTGTCAAGCAGTGGAGCTGCTCAGTCATGCACTGACCCTCTCCCCAGCCTACACGTGTGCACTCTAGAAAGGAAAAGCAACAACAGGTCCCTTAGAAGGCATGTGCCAATGCGCTGCAGGCTGGCAAAACACATCAGTCATTCACTCTGATAAGATGATAGCACAACAAAGGCAAGGCTGATGCAATACGTTTTTAAACACAAAGCCATGCTGGCTTTGTTGAAGTATTGCCACATTTTAAACATATCCAGATAGCAGAACTACTGCCTGTGCAGCTTGCTGCGGTGGGAGATTACAGTTAAATCACCTCTTTCAGTGTCAGAGCTCTGTGCAAACAACAACACAGCAAAAGCTACTTGAAATGCATTCGATGAGTTGCATAGGTCCTAGAGTGCTGGGAGCAGCCCTACATATTCTCAGTTACCCTCAGCTGGAAAATTATTAACTAGCTGTGTATATGCAAGGAGCAGAGAGAGGCTTTTGCCAGAGAAAGGAAGGCAGGGCACTAGCATTTCCATGGGTTCACAGTTAGTTTGCATATGGTTCTGTCAGACTGCTGTGCTCCCTCCTAGCCTGATTATTAACACTGTTAATGGGGAAAGGCCTTGGAAAGCAAGGACTTCACAGCTGCAAGTCTGGTGCACACAGAGTCAAAATTCCTGGCCATATTCCCAACATATCTATTATATTAACTGATCTTATAACATCAATAACTCAAATATCACATCTGTACCATGAGCACCACAGAGAGATACATTTTGAGAGGCTTTCAAACCTGAATTTAAAATTTACACACCTGAAAAGGCATCTTTAGTCCCTATGGGAAACCAGTCAGTGTCTTGTCAGTACATCTGGAAGTCCTTCCTGACAGAGTTAGTCAAAATAGCTTCCCTAGTTTCTGATTTTAAAGAAAAAGTAAATGAGATGTGTCACTGAAGTTCAGTGCTTCGTTGCTGTTTCAGAGCTAGGTCTGTGTTGGGTCAACTGTCTATCAAGGACAACCCCATCAAGTAACTTCAACATCCAGACTGGAGAACAGAAGTTCTCCAATGTCACAAGACCTTTGAAAAGAACACCAGGGCACCCCAAGAATATACCAGAGCTTGTTGATCCACTGCATTTTTTTTCCCAAACAGTAGATTAATAGGCAACATAATAAGCTCTGAACATGTAAACCAAGAAAAATAGTTGATGTCCACATCCAACATTTCCATCAGCAGCCTACCAGATATTTTATAGAGCTAGCCCCTGCAAATAGTAGTCTTGCTGGAGTTCTTTGGAGTATGGATATGTAGTGTATATGCATTATTTCAGTAGTTGCCAAAAAATAGACTTTAAAAATCCTAGCACTGTAAAGTTCTATCTTTTGAACTTGCATCTAGTAATTATCATGGATTAATGTCTATACCCAGCAGTGTAATGAAAGTATGACACAAAACTGAGCAGTTCTCAAATCCATTTTTAATACAGGCATAGCTCAGTGAACTTCAGGCAGAAGAAATTCAGACCTGTGTATGAAGATGACTAACAAATATTTCTACTGTGCCTATCGGTACTTCTGGTCCAGTCCTAAACATTACCTCACTTGTCCCAACAAAGGTGAGTGTTTGAGCCCTAGACATGAACTCCACTCCCAGTTTCTCTACCAGGCACCTTTCATTTAGCAACCCTTCTCTTCTTATGCAGTATCCTGTCCTGGCAGGGCCCAGCTCCAATTCCACAAGACCTAACGGCAAACTCCATTTACAGATGGAATATTAGCAAAGAAGAGCTGGAAGAAAAGATGGAGATACTATAGGTATCGAAGAGCAAATCAGAGACCAAGTGAGACATCTGAAGAGGCAACAGCAAGAAGAATAGACGATGCCTTACAGAACACTAAGACCTGGGTAAAGAAGAGAAGAGGGAAACTTTGCATTTACAAAAGTGTTTTTTAAAAATTCTCCATCAAAGCTATACATAAGGGGTTCACAAATTATTGGGTTGGTAGGAGACTGAGCAGAAATGTGACCAAGGCTATAAACAGGGGGGGGAGTAGCACATGGCTGCCCTCGGTCTTCTCCACCCTTTTGTGCCTATCCAGAATGCTTTTGTGAAGTACACAGTCCAGGTGCTGGCATTTTATTCTGTTACGGATGTATTTGTATACGTTACTACACTTTCATTCTTCTGTTTAGCTCCCCAAAACCTGAAGGGAAAGCTTTGCTTTCCCTCATTTCCTGTCATACAAGTAAATAACGTGTCTTCACTTTGAAAACTGAGCAGATTGAAAATGGCATCCCATCAGAGCCTGTCTGCAGTGTTTCAGCTACTGTGGCTGAAGGTTTCACTCTGTACTCAGCAAAGGACATTGTGAGAGACATATTTTTAAGAACTGTGCTCAATTTGCAGGGAAACACAGTAGTCCACTTTGTCCTTCCCCCTCATACCTTGTCTGTTTAGGCTAAAAAACTGTGTTTGTACAGCATTCACCCCACGAGACTGAAGCCTTTAGGTACAAATGTAACTCATCTAAATGGTAATGTACAACAAAATGAGTGGCACCTCTCAAAACAAGTGGCATTTGTAAGTGTATCTGTGGCAGGCACTGACAAATGGAGAGCCATTGTTACGGGTGCAGGGAAAGGTCTCAGTCAGCCAATATCTAAAAGTCAGTTTTTCCAGTCAAAGGCCAAACTCTAAAATGTCTGCTTATTTTTCTGCTGCCTATGCCCTGGAGCGCTGCGCCTGCCTCCCAGAGAGCAGCACATTAGGACTCCAAAGGTATTTCCTATACAAGGTCAGATCAATTAAAATGTGCTTTAAATAGAGTCACGTGAGTTGTGTCAGGAGCTCCCAGCCCTGATTAGGTCCCCGACACTCTGAAGGGCAATTGCTGACCTCGAGTAGGAGAACCAGATAGCAAGGAGGTATGAACCTACTTTTTCACTACCCAGGGACCATAGGCTTTGCTCCTTCTGGCCATGTAGTATCGCTGTCATGCCAGAAATGCCAGTAATGACCTGGTTCTTCTCCTACTGAAGTCAACAGCAAAACTCCAAAACCAAATCTTTCAAAAGTCAGGACAAGCCCTTTCAGTCATCCAAGGGAGACCAGGCAGCACAGTGTGTGCTGCTGCCTTCCTCTGCCAAACCTGATAGGAAGCTCACACAGAAATGTTGACATTGAAGAAATAAATGAAGCAAAACCATTGCAGAATGAAGCTCTACTGGCTCATGCCAGGACCTAGGTTGTCCAGTTGGTAGACATATCAACCAAACAAAAGCTGTCTCAAAGAGACCTCCTTACCACCCTTATTTGAATAAGGTCCTAATCTAAATAAGAATATGTTAATATAAAAGTACAGCAAGTAAATTATGCTACTGAATAAGTTGATGCAGTGGAAAGAAGGCAGAAATGTTATTTGTATCCGCTATAAGAGCATCTCTGTACTGTCCATCCCCCAGTCAGAGGTAGCCAAGCAACAGCTGTCCTCCCCACTCATCCAGGAGCCACAGGAACATATCCAGGAATGGCCTGTCTCAACCTGAATGCAACAGTCAGGGACAAAAGATATATAACAAAGGTAAACCCAGATGACTGAGGAAGTGTGCATCACCCAGAGTCCCTGTGCAGGTTGCTCTGAAAGATTTCTCCTGTTTTGCCACCATGCTCCTGCCATCCTACCTCGGTTTGTAAAGAGTCTTAGGAAGGGAAATAATGAGTGAAATACTGTTATTATGTCTTAAGTAAGCCATTGTAAGGTTACCATTGTGTCAAACACACCCCATCATGAAAGCGTAACCCTGCAGGTCTGATAATAAATCTCTCTCTGAACATCCACACTGTCAAGAGTTATGTCTTATTCTATATATTCCACAAACAGATTTCTGCAAGTCAAATTCTGCATGAAGCTGTGAGATGCTACATAGGGGAGCAAACCTGGCAGGCAGTTCCTGCTTCCTAATTTGCACTTGTGGTATCATTGCACATCAACAGAATTATTAGTTTCTGTTTTCCAAATACCACTGATAAGTAAAATACTTTCAGCATGGTGAAAGTCAATGTAGCTCCACTGAACCACTGCTAATGCAATTTACACCATCTGAAGCCCTGGAGCAAAAAAATATCCGAGTCAATGGGACAGAAGCCAAAATTGGAGTGCTTTGCTGGATACAAACCAGATTTACTTGTTTGCTTAAACAGGTGCCTAAGTGCTCTAGTGATTTGGGACCCAAATTCAGCACCATTTTTTATGTGTGTCCACTTCTGCCAGCTTGGACATCTGATACAGAGGTCATCTTATAGCTAACATTTTTGCCTTAAACCCTGCCTATGGCCACAATATAGAACAGCTGCCCATGGAGTTATGTTCTGCACATAACTTTAAAAATAAAAAGCAAGTGACAGGAAAACATGGGTTTATAACTAGAAACAGAATACTTGGGTACCTCGAAATAGAAATAAATTAAACACTCTGCATGCTGAGAGAAGAACAAATAATCTCATATTTCTATTGCATTCTTTTTCAGTATTGATGCTTCAACACTGCAGCTGGGTGTTCTAGAAATGTCTTAGCTGGAACTGTTTAGACCAGAAGCACAGTAGGGAAAAAGGTTTTATACATACAAATGAGTTTTTGCTGACACACCATCTGATTTATCTATAGGGCATCTGTGTTTGTAATAACTGCATTTTGAAACACTTCTAGCTATGTAGAAATGTCCCTGTAGATGTACGCTGCTTAGTACGTGATTAGCAACAGCACAGCTTACAGGAGTGGCTATTGACTCCTCCAGCTCATCCATCCAACTCGCAAATTCTGAAAAATGAGTTGAAATCCCACCTGCCAAGAGTAGTTTTATATATTGGACCATGACCGTTGGATGGGAAAATGTAAAAATAAGCTTGGAGGCCATGTCCAGAATGCAAGGTTCTCCTCGCTTTCCTGAGCCCCTGGTCACCAGAAAAAAGTCCTGCTTTCTCACTTGATTTCTGTTCCAGTCCATGCTTTATTTCTTTGTGAAAGACCATGTGACTGAGCCAGTGGAGGCCTCTCCTTTCCCTGCCCTTCACAGGCAGGGAAGCTCACCTCTGGCCTCCTGGTTAGTGAAACCTAGTTAGAGGTGGCATTTGAGGAAAATGGAATTTATGTTCCACTTTCTGAAATTTAATCTTTAGGTTGTATTTAGAGTCACCATTGCACTGGTTAAAAAAAAAAAAAAAAAAAAAAAGCAGCTGTTACTATATTTCCCCTGTTGGGGAAATTCCCTCAATGGAAAATTAATCATATTAAACATCCAGTTTAATTTTGCAATTATCATATGTGCCTTATATAATAAAGCCTTTTGCAAAATAGGCTTAATCATAAACTAAGCATGTATGTGTAAATTTTAACTGGACAGGACTGCAAAAGTAACCAAAAAGAAAGGAATATTACAGGCTTTAAGGTCTTGAGATAGGAAGGATAATTATCCGCCACTACTGATAAAGAACAGCATTGGCATAGGGAAAAGTCTGTTTCATCCATCAGTACCTCACCTCATTTTGCATCTCAGGCTTGTTTTGTGTCTCCAAGCCAGAGGCTAAATGCATTTAATATGCATACTACTGCCATATTGACATGGAACTAAGCAGCCCTGAGATGTCTCTTTTGCTACTTCATGGCAAATATAACCCTCATTAGAAAATAAGGAGAAAGTATCACATGGTTTTGATTCCATCTTTGGAAGAACTGTGACACATAAATACACATACGGAAAGTAAATATAGCAGGAATTTACAACTCAATAAATATATCTGGTATTCAGTGACATCAGCAAGGGGAAATTCTAGAGGCCAGATTCACCTGCATACAACCCAATGTAGTACCAAATATCAGCAAGCAAACACTGTGCACCCTTTTCCAGGGATAAATCCCAGAGTGGTAGGTAAGAGCAGTGCATCCTTTGTAACCTAAGCAAAGTCACAAAGATACTTAAGCATCAAACTCTTGCTCACACTCTCCCACTTCTCCAGCTGGAGGAGGAGGAGGAAAGCATCCATCTCCCTCTCACAGGCCCTTGTGAAGGTAAGAGAACTTGGTGCTTGCATGCCATGGTCTCAGGGTTACATAAGAAGAGAAAAACAGTGAGGGAGAAATTTCACACATTACAGGCTGTTTGGCCAAATAGCCCAAAAATACTCTAGCTGGTGTCATTAGAAGCACTAGCTCTACACCACATCTGCCTGGAGTTACTCCAGGCAGCATCAGTGGAAGGTGAGGACCAGGCACAGCCACTGTCTAACCAGAGAGCAAATGCAGCAGTGTCAGAAATGGATGTAGTCATTTACTGTGATGGACCTACAAGGCCCAGGGCTTAACTCCAGTTTCCAAAGTTCTCCTGTGTTTTCAGACCCATTTTTAATTGTTTTATCTCATCAGAGAAAACAAGTATGTGAGCTGCAGGACTTTGTTTTGTAAACTATAAAGTGCTAAGAGAATATAAGTATTATCATCACTATTTATTTCACCCTTTGGTGTTTTGTCAGTCTTTCCTGATTCGTTTATGATGACTAATGTCAAAACTCTGTTCCCAGTTATCTCTCTTGGGCAAAGAGGTAATATAATATGACATTTAATACAGCATACCACAGGCCATCCCCTCTCTTTCGAACATTAAAATCACATACACAGCAAGAAGCAATCGTAACAATAGATGTATCTTTTATTCACAGATAAAAACTGAAGCAAGCTGTTATAATACATATTTGTACAAAGGATTTGAAAAAACCATAAAAAGGAAGATGATTAGAAAATATGATTCATTATGAAATGTGGTATTACATACACTATTAAACCTTTTCAAAAGTATTTGTTTGGCAACAATTTATCAATAGTTTCCACACTTAAGTGGCCTCCTTCAAAAAAGCACAAATCTCATGCAGCATGTATAAACTTGATCCTGAGGGTTTGCCTTCCTTAGAAAAACTGTAAAAAGATATACTATTTGTCTCAAAAGTTCAAAATGCAAATGCTATATTTATAGTCAAAACTATATAAAAATATGGACCTAACTTAACATTTACAAAAACTTTTTGTTCCTTTTTTTTTTTGTTTTATGGTTTTGGTAATAAACATAATTCTCAATTCCTGCAATCAGAGAGGAAAAAAGAAAACCAAAACAAACCACAGTGCCCTTTGTAGACTTCCTCATATTAAGTTTACGACTAAAAAAAGACCAGGTCTGTGAAAAGTGAGGTTAGTAACCAAGAAAGTAGGTAAGCAGTTAATATATATCTATATATGTATATATAAAATGGAAAACAAACATTTACTTTGATCTGAAAAAGTAATAATACAAAACCTGAAGGTAAAACAATCATCTCAAAATGCCATAATACACCTTTTCAATAGATAAATGTTCATAAAAATATCTTGAACCCTAACCAAGAAAACAATTATAATACAATTTTAAATCTGCTACATAAAACAGCTTTTCTATGAAACAAGAAGGCAAGTTCAGGTATGAAAACATAATTTACTTATTGCTTTTGCTACAATGTTGTTTTTTACATATAGTCATAAATACACTATACAGTATAAAATATTTTGTAGGAATACATTTTGTGGTCTGCTTAGGTTTGCTGGCTTTAATTCTAGCACCAAATACAAAAATGAAAATCAAATTAATTTTAAAGGCACTTCCATCATATGTATGTTTGTTAATTAAAATCTCGGTTTGTACTAAATCTCTTTGCTTCCCTCTGATAGAAGCGATTCTTGATCCTACTTTTATCTTTGTACAGTTCAGGTCACATTGAGGCACCAAATGATTTATGAACATTCCCATCCCTCAGCTGTTTCTTTCTCTTACAACATTCATTGTTGCTTTTTAGTCTTCATCTTTCCTCCTTCACTTCCCAGCTACTTTATCTCTTTACTTCTTCATGTCAGGCAATCCAGCTTCACTTCCTTCACTCCCTTGAAAAACCTCTCTTCAAACTTCCACTTCCCTCACTCCATCTTGTGTATCTGTTATACCAATATCAAAACACGTCACTATCATGATGTGTGACTTACACAGATTAACACACTGCTCCAGTTCCTCTGTCACTTGTTCCAGTGCATCCAGGTACTCCTGCGACTCCTTATCGAGATCAGGATCCACTTCAACTATCAGACCAAAAAAGTTAGTGAGTAAGAGAAAGAGCTCAACAGCAAATAGCAGATCATTATCCTATCACAAGTAAGCTAGTAAAGTACAATTTTATTTCTCTTAAACTAAGACTTCTTTTCCACTTTGTTTAGCAGATGTACAACTCTATCTTGAGGCTCCAGTTAAGCACAGAACTCATGCCTCAGTTTCCCAGCTCTAACATGGATATGAAAACATTTTTTTCCTTCCTTGAAAAGAAGGATAACAGAAGGTTATATAAATATATATAGGAGGAGGTTTTTTGTTCATTTCTGGTACTCTCAGCACTGAACAAATCCCATATCCCAGAAATGCAAATGGAGTCACAGAATATTTTAGGGCTTATTTCAGCAAAATATCCTACCAAGTGCCTAACTTTTTCAGTGCTACTGCTCACATGCTGAAAACTTGTTATGTGCTGACTATACTGCTGTTTTTGCAAAATACTTACAGTCTTCTTTCCACTTATTTGGATCCATCATCAACCTGCACTTTGTTTCTTCCAACTCTTCCTTCAAAAATTCATGCTTTGCCTTTACTTCTCTGATGCGCTGCTGGCGCCTTTCTAGTATCTTCAGCTTGGTATGGAAATACATCAGACCCTTTTATGACACGAAAAGACCATTTCATGAACTTGCCTGTTATGAGGTGACCTCCAACAGTCTGACACAAATTGCACCCTGCTCATTACTTGCAAGAGTTAACAGGTGGGTTATTTTGTTTGGCTATCGGCTTGGTGGGGTTGGTTGGTTTGTTTGTTTTGGGGAATTTTTTATTTGAAGTGGACATTGATAGATTCTAAGCCAGAGGAACAGCATGCTACATCACTTGAGCATTTGTTGCTCTCCTCTGAATCAGCAGACACCTCTATAACTTCTGAAATTACTACTGTTTGTAGAGGATTTTTTTTTCAGCAGTGCAAATGATAAACACAGCCTAACAATAACAACATCAGAGTTATATTTAATCCTAAAATATATGACTTCTTATTTTCTTAAAAGCATTCCTACCTTCTCAACATCCTGGAAAGGCTATTATGAAAGAAATGGGAAAAAGGCATCAGAAGTATATAGAATTCTGGTCTCCAAAATAGAACTAGCCAAAGTGTTTTTCAGTTACAAGTAAATTAAATGCAGTGTATCCCTAATTTAATAGAATCCTGTCATTTACATAAAGAGTTAATGACCCTATCATTGAGAGAGCCTGTAAGGTTTCATCAGCCAAACTGAGATTATAAAGTCTTCTCATAACATATTCATTGGTAACTTCCACTTACACCATCAGTCATGTTAGACACAATTAATTCTAGACAGTAATCATTTTCATTTTCTGTGTTAAGGGTACCCCAACATATGAATTGTAAAATTAATAATTATAGTGCTTTAATTGCAATCAATTTCCTGAACACCATTCCAGCATTCAAGCAAGTACTCTGCCTGTATACCGTAATTTAAGTTATCTACAGTTGCTGTAAAATATGTGCTGACCTCAGTTTCCTCTTGTCTGTGTCGCTGTAATCGTTCCACATCATCAATCTCATAAACTTTGATTTCAAATGGCTCTTTTAAAGTGCCTGGCAAAGGTGGTAGATCAACCCATTGGCCAGTGACACTGGGTTTTCTTCCTAAGGTGGCAGCATCGGGCAATGGAGCAGGAATCAGTCTACGACGCTGGAGACCTAAAATACAGAAGACAAGCTTTCCTCAGATTCTAAAGAGACTAACAGACTGCAGAATGTACTACAGTGAATTAAAGGAAGATCTAGGTTCTCAGGATACTTACGAAGAAACGCTTTTCTTGATCTTTTTCTTTTAGTAAAATCCCCTCAGGCTGCTAATTGAGTTCCTGCCTTGACAAAGTATGTTTTACTTGGTTCACGGACAGGAGTAACAGCAATTCCTCTCCCAGAGCAGATGTCTCAGCATCAGTTCTTTATTCTCCCCTTGCAAAAATATTTTGCCTGAACTTATTTTTCTTTGATGGTTTTCATTACTTTGCAATGGCAATGAGATACTGAGTAATTTCAACCCAGTACTGATAAGGGCAGATTAATCTGGAAATCTCCCGCTCCTCCAGTTAAAGCCAGCAAGGCAAACACTTCCCTCCAGAACTACTACCAGTGCTTTAAGGTTCTAGATACCAGCAGTTTTCAATGACTTTGTGGGACTAGGAGGCATTAGGAAGGCAGCAACCAGTCAATCTGTGACTTGAGCCACCTCTAATGTCAAGGGCTATCACCACTCAGTTGCACAAGCACTCAGAAGCTCAGAGCACAACAATTCACCAGCTACTCAACAGGAGGGCTCCCAGGTTTATATACAAACAGCATGCTGCCACCGGGATGCATCTGCTGGGGCTCAAATTTCATGAAGCAGAGACTGATGTAGCAGAGACTTCAAAACTCCTGTTACTTTTGTATACAAGAGTTAGTAATTTTGCATCCAGCATTTTTTGTGGTTCTAAGTCTTTCTTCATTCTCCAATACCTTTACACTGCAAGTGTCAGGGATAAGGACATGCATAGAGCTGGTCAGGCAGTGTTAACAAGGCTGCAGTCCAATCCCTAGGTAAATAGGAGGCCCGAAGGCCACCAGAAATAGCCTGAAATGTTACACAGTAGCATTAATTACAAGCAGCTTTTGGGTGACAGGTGACAACAGATTTACGCCCAATTTCTTCCTCTTATTGAAAGCTAACTCAGAGGTAAGGATTCTTATTTCTCCAAGTCTTCTTACAAAACAGAGCACATCAAACAGACAAGACACTGCTGCTCACGGGACAGTGATGCCAAATTAACTTCTGGGCTGAGACCTCTACAGGAGAGTTAAGTGCCAGTTAAGGCTGTCAGATAAGTCTTGTCACAAACTGCAAAATGAAATGGAGATAAAATCCCAGCAGGTACTCCCAAAGCAACACATCTCCATAGATACCTGAAGAATTACCTGCTTTACACATTCTTAAGAAAAACATCCCTAATTCTTGATTGCATCCTCGCTAATTTCTAAACAACAAGAATAATGATAATGGGAATGTTTTAGAAAGGGAAAGACGACTCTACTTCTGCAACACCTGTTCACTCTCACAGCCCCAATTCATTTAGCCTGAATCACCACTATATTCCTGCCTGCTGAAACCACCCGCTGTAACTCTGATCCTCCAACCACTTTGGTGACAGCAGGATCCCTCTGAAGAGGACACTGAACAGATGCAGTCAAACAGATACTATGCAAACAAACTTCCTATCCTCCCACTGTATCAGCTGGGGTCAGTATCATTTCTCTGAGGATGAAGTTAAATGATAAGGAGACAGAGTTTCCAATAGGATCTGTCCTTAAAGGCAGGGGCTGCACGAGTCCAACACAGTTTGGAGCAAAGTGAGCTGCTCCAAGAATCTCTAATGCTTTGCAAAGATTACAATATGTTTTAGGCCAATAATGGTCTGCGCCAAACATTTCTTGTAAGAAATATTTAATGAACTTCCCAGGAAGCCTCATTTCATGTATAAAGCACATTACTGTCTCAAAATCTACAGCACTTCAAAAAAGTAATACATAATTTACTGATGTAGAGCAATTTCAATTGGAAAAGAAACAGTTCATCATTTTTGAAGACCTTATAAGCATTTCCTGGGGCAAAAACAAATACAAATCCATCAGTGGGTAATGCCTTCTCAATACGTGTGCAGCTTATACAACTGTTAACATTGATCTGTAGGAAAGGTTTAAGAGGTTGATATGCTATGGAAAGAGAACTGCAGCAAATGGTGCACTAAGTTGGCAAAATGATTTATCACCTGCTGAAGCAACTCAGTTGCTCTGACCAGAAAGCACCATGCGATCTACATCAGTTTAAGTCATTTGGTTTTACTGCCAGAATCAAGCACCATGGGTGTCTACAGGGATTGCAACAATTACTGCTTTCCAACCAAAAGCTCAGTTTCAGCGCCCTGCTGATATTGGTTCCTACTATATTTCCAACAGACAGTAGACTTAAGTTGCTGAAAAAGGCTGCTGGTCGTAGCACTGATTGCCACCAATTCTTTATAATACCACAGGATTTCAACCTAGATCAGCAAACATGAATACTGTAACGGCTGTTGTATGGAGTGACTCCCCTAGTCGGTTTCCTATTGCTCAAAGTATCCACATGTACACTCTAAATAAACACCATTTCAGTGCAATACAGTAATTTTCCAATTAACTGGTAGCATTAATGTAGGAGCTGATGAACATTACGTACGCACCCTCCTGCTCTGCCCCTAAGTCTTACCTTTGGGAAATCTAACACTCATTCAGCAATCCTCATTAATTCACAAACACTATTCTCACCTCCAGGCTCATTCCCTTGTTTCCAAAATACAGCCCTAGCCCAGCTCACTGGACTTCCCCCACTGACGCCTGGCAGCAGAGCTCCTCCTCTCCTCACTGCCCTGCTCTCATCAGTCTTCCCTGACACTCACTCGATCCTTGCAAAAATTCACCAGCACCCTCACTCTTCCAACCTATCCATCAAACCCTCCTGTTTTGGGCCACCCTGGTGCTGTGCTCACTGCTGACCCTGCTGCAGGAGGAAGGAATATCCCCTCATCTGCCAGCAGCCACCTGCTGCCTCCTCCCTTGCAGGGAGGCTGCGGCACCCCGGGGCACCCAACGCCTCTCCTGCCCTCTCTGCTGAAGCACCTGTGCCACACCTGCAGCTTTGAAGTGAAATAAATGACAAGTAGCTGCTGTCACAGCGATACACACACACACGCAAGCGCATGCACACAGTTCACCTCCCCGCTTTGGGGTTCCCCCAAACCTCCCCCGCTCTGTCGAGGTTTTTGCCATGAAAAACCCCCACCCTCAGGGATGTGGCGGAGCCCCAGTGGACACCCAGCCACCTTCCCCTTCGCTACTTACCAGTCGATCGCTTCTTGGGGGACTTGAGGCTCCTCATCCTGCCTGGCGATGACATCCCACTTTCGCTCATGGAGTCGTGTGCCGAGGAGGCGCTGCCAGTGGCCTCGCTGTCCGGTTAGCCCCGGCTGCCGCCGCTGTGGTAAAACAGAGCCGTCCTCCCCATGGCCGGCGGCAGCTCCCCACTCAGGACGCTACTGTTGTCACTGCCGTGCCCGCTGCTGTACCGCTGAGGCCGCCGGGGAGCCGTTATCTTGCTGTAGGGAGAGGGCAGCACCGGGACCTGTGACCTCTCATCGCTGAGGTTAATGCCGCTATCGTTGCCGCTGTCGGAGTCGGTGGAGCCTCGGAAGTGGCCCGCCTTGGAAGAGCCACCTGACGCCAGCTCGTTCACGCGGCTGTTGGCTGCCCTCATGGCCTGCTTGGTCCCCATGATGGTCCCCCGGCCGGGTTTGCCACTGGCAGACTGCACAGAGCGGGGGGCCGCCTTCCCGCCAGGGGCCATGCCGGAGCCCTTCCCTGTGGGCTGTACCAGGCACTTCACAGAGGAACTGAGAGACTTCGACCCACTGGCGGAGAGGCTGCGGTTTTTTGTCGCGTTCGCTTGCACCTTCTGGTTAGCTGTGGGTTTTGCCTGGCTGTTTTTACCAGGTGAAGGGGTGGCGAAGGGCAGTGGGAAACCCACACTGGAGGCAACAGGGGGGACCCCGAGCCTGGGGACAGAGCGCGCTGCCCGGCTGGTGCTGGTGCTCCCGTTCTCCCTCAAGACACTTGCTTTGGGTCCAACCGACGTCAGGCTGTCACACCTCTCCAGAGACATGTGGCTCCCGTAACGGTGCACGGCTTCGCTCTTTGATGCCTTCACCTTTAAGCTGGACGTCATCTTAGGCAAAGAATTGTCGCCCTTCAGGTTCATTTTGCTGCTGGCACTTTCGCTGAAGTAAGACCCAGCTTTCAACCGCAAATCTGCTTCATCTTCAGCCTTTGGTGTGGCAGCTCTGGCAAAGTCCAGGCCAGAAGCTTTTCCTCCACCATTACCCAGACCAACAGGTTTCTGCTCCAGGCTCGATTTGCGTACAGGAGGTGTTGGAGGTGTTGGTCCACCTGGCCTGGGCAACATGGTTGACTTCTGTGGTGCGCTCTTCTTTCCCAGTGACGATTTCAAGCTGCCAGTGGCCAAGGGAGCATCTGAATTCCCTCGGGTCACAGCCTCCGACAAAGTACTGTTTGCGTGCGACACTGGCATCACTCCCAGCGTGGTGGCTCCTCTCTTCAGCTGTGGCATCTTCATTGCAACTTCTGACTTCTTTGCAGCTCCAGTTGAAGACTTGCAGGCCACTTCACAACCGTCCACAACCCTCTGCGAGCAGGCGTGCATAGTCTGCGACTTCATTGGCCTGGATGCTTCGCCAAAATACTGGGCAGCTTTTCCTGGCTGCTTCTCAGTACCAAATGCATGAGATTTTGGAGACAGCAGTGAGTCCACAGGTTTAGCTTCCAACTGATAATCGGTGCGCAACAGCCAGGGATCTTCAAATATACCGTGTGGATTCTGCAGCTCTTTGTAGCTGAAGACAGCATTATTATGGATTGGAGACGAGGTAGTTTTTGTTTTCCTAGGAAGACTAGAATGTATGGTTTCTATCACAGGCATATCACAAGAACTACTAAATTTTATTTTTACAGGTTGATCAGTGACACAAAAAGCACTTTTTATCTGAGATGCTTTGGTAGTTTCAGAGGTTTGAGGGCTTTTGCTGATGCCTGAGGACAGCTTGCTGGAACTCAAGCTCTCACTCTCCAGTTCAGAGAAGCAAAATCCACTGTCATTCAGAGTGCTTTTCAGGGGGATGGACAAATGGGATGAATCCAAGGTGAAGGGTTCCCCGGACTTACAGCTGTAAGATGACTGTGCAACAAAACTGTCACTGGACTGGGCACCATCACTTTCAATTGTACAGATGCTGACTTCACTAAGCCACGAACTAATGGAGGAACGTCTGCTGCTGGTAAAGGGATCCTTAGCAAAGGGCACAACAATATCAATATTTACACCAGTAGAAGTCTCCTGTGAGGTATAAGCATCAAACTCATCATTTATGCTGCTGATAATACTGACCGGCCTTGAACCCGATGCAAGGGCCTGAAGGGAGCAGTCGCTGTTAAAGCTAATAATACTGGAAGGTCTTCCATTATCCATAATCCCGCTAATGGATAGTTCTTCCACCACAGTGAAAACAAGCTCATCCTCTCCATTCAGCTCAACAGGCTGCTGCAAAGTCACCGTAGTGGTTAGTATATCCCGATCAAAGCATTTCCCTCTGAACGCTGACCTGAAGCTGTGTACCTCTATTGCACCTGACTGATTCTGGGCGTTGCTACCAACTAGGAACGTGCTTCCTACTGGATTCTGCTCAGGTTTGCCTCCCATCTGCTTGCTCATTCCCACAGGAGGAGTCCGAACTGCATTGTTGTTGTCCAGCTCCGCATTCTCACTTTTGGAGCTTGGTACATGCTCTTTCTGCTGTGGAGGTGGAGGTGCTGGGCTTGGCAAGGGTCTCTTCACATACAAGGACTTTTCCTTAATGACACATTCAGCTGTGCTCTTATTCTGCTCTGGATTCCTCGAGGGGCTACACCTTGAAGACTGCAGGGAATCGGTGATTGTCTCTGTCTCTCCCTCCAGTACAGAGTCTGTTATTTTGTTGTCACCTCTGCTCTGTGGCTTGGAAAGTTCTGTTTTCAAGTGAGATGTGCTCTTTTCATTACAATTGCCATTGCCACCCCTTGGTGCAGCAGCCTGGAAAGGAAGGTTATGTCCTTTTTTGGGAGATGTAGTTTCTTGTGGAATTGGTTTTTTAAATCCTCCAGAAGGAGAAGACAATTTTTCCTTTATCAGCTTAGATGGTGAATTTTCTGTACCTCCAGGGATTGGACTACAATTGGACCCAACAGAGATTTCTCCGCAAGCAAATCCGATGGGTTCCTCACTTCCATCAATGCACTCCAACCTTTCCTGCAGTTCAGCAAAAGTGTTGCACTTAAAATGGTCCTTGTCAGAACTCCTACCAACCGCAGAATTGTCTTTACTTCTCTTTTTGTTTAGGGATGGGATGATGGGAACAAACTCTGGAGGACCCTCATTATCTGTCAGTTCCCTGTCAGACAAAGCTGCACCATTGGGACCAACATAGATGACAGTATCACAAGACTGTTCACTGCTGGAGGAATAATCAGGATCACTAGAAATACTCAGGACAGGAAGGTCAGGGTCAAGGGCAACAGTTCGTGGGTGGAATGGTCGCAAATGAGGCGGTCTTCGAACATGTCCTTCTTCACATGAACTCTCTCCTCCAGATGAGCTGGATGCATACTGCAAATAATCATTAAAGGAAAAGTTATTAATACCAATTGAGACATAACTATATATATGTACATATAATTGACTAAAAGGTCAGGTTTGCTATATACTCTGTGCTTTGTGTATCTAATGGAAAAACGTTACAGTGTGAATTAAAATAACAAGGTCAAGCTGCATAGATTTTACTATATTAGGAGTAATGTAACAATCACATCTTTCCAGATAATTTCCACTAAGTATTATGCATTGTCTTTCTCCTCAACAGTTTTCTGTTCCTTCCTTATTAGTTTTTAACTAACACAAATAGGAGCTTTTGAGATAGTTCCACATATAAGCAAAGAAAGAATATGTGCTTGGAACAAAAAGAAGGGAATTTCAGGATTAAAGATTGGGGGCAGGACGATGGCTTAGTGCCAAGTCATTTGTCAGTTCCTCTCCTGAGCTTTTATGCATTTTGTATTACTTCTTACCACCAAGAAATCCCATGTTCACCCACTGAGAGGTTAGAAAAACTCATTATCAAATGTACTAATTTCTGCTTGTTTGTGAACCAACCTTGGATTTCTTCTTTCTCATTCGGTGGATTCGCGATGCGAGCTGAACAGTGGTGAGAGTTTCTGCATAATTGGCTGGGGAGTCAGAAATATGTGCAATCATTGTAGTTCTGCAGTTGATGTTCCCAAGTGACTCCCTCAACAGCATCGTCAACTTGTTGTCCCTGTGTAACAAATGAGAACACTAGGATGGTTTTAAGAATCACAAGCATTTTTTTCAGATTTACTCCACAAGCACTGCTTCCACTCTCATAAGATATATGCATGTATGGTACATGTAGATAAGAAACACTCCTATTACTTGACCACACTTGAAACATGTCTAAATGTACATGTAAGAAGATATCAGTATTTTAATTATTCATATGCCTGTGTATTTGCAGTATGGTAATTCATTTTATTTGTAACTTAAACTATTGTGAAATGACTTATTATACAAGGTTTGGCTAATTTTACCCAAAAAGTTCATGAGTGCTGTGGTTTTTAGCTGAGCAGACAGGACTTGGATAGCTAAGCTCTGTGAGCTCTATGCAAGCAATTTTGATAACAGCAAAAAAAATAGCGGAAATGGTGAGAAATCTCTAACAAATGTAACTATGTTAGATATCAGAAATATCTAACATTTTAGATATTTCTAAATAATATTCATTATTATTTAGAAACATCTATTATTTTCTAAATAATATTTATTATTTAGAATATTATTTATATTGTTTATAAACAATTTTTAAACTGGGGTGTCACCCCAATTAATCTAGTTTCCATTCTGCCTTCTGTGCTCTGATCTGATATGGCAAATGGGAACCAGAATTTCTCTTTGAAGGCTTTCCTGGTGATGCAAGTCCTCTGCCATGGACAGCAAAGCTGACAAGACAGGTGACATTTTGTCCTCCACTGGTCTCTAAGACATCTCTTCCCAGGGCTCCCTGGAGGCTGCTTTCTATCACCCTCCGAGGCTGCTTTCTATCAGCCCAACATGTGGAAACTACCATCATGTCTGCCCTCTAAACCATGTTAGGTGACAAAGTTGAGGATCTGCCCTTCGCTATTCCAAACCCCTCCATCCTGTACTCCATCCACAAACCTAGTGACTAGCCTGAGGAAATTACCTCTCTGCCTAATACAGAAGGCAAGAACACCTGCTTGAGATGCAGCACAAGATAAATATGTGAAATGACATGATTGATAACAACAGCACAAAGTTGCAATGCGTGAAGACAAGAAGCAATTAAATTTAAGGACTGAAGGCCAAGTTCTGGTACAGGTGTTTACAGTGTGGCTGTTGTCTTTAAGGTGGGCTCCCCACAGGTGTGTTTGACGTAATATTATTGTCAAGTACACTCCACAAAGGAACACACCTAAACGCTCACTTATGCTAAACAAATGTACAACATGGTGTACATTTCTTCTTTTTTCAATTGAAAAGATGTGTGATTCAAAAAGGCATACAAAAATAACAAACTTTGATGACCATACTGTCCAGTATTTCTGGAGCCTTCAACACATGTTTGGGAATTTGGAAGAAGGAGACAAAATTCTATGAAATTTTTCACTGATGTCCAGCTGGCTGAGATCAGCCTAAATTCCAAACCCAGGAAACAAAGAGGAGATAGAAAGGGGAAAAAAAAAAAAAAAAAAAAAACAAACAAACAAACCCACCCCCCACACACACACCCCCAACATTTTGGGCATTTCCCTCTGCTTTTTTTCAACAATCAAACCCTACCTAATGTTTCACCCAACTTACTTAAGTTGCTATACATATATACACCAACACACATATAATTTTTGGCCATGTAATTAAGAATTTCATGTTACTATATGACATTTTAAAAGTTGTGTGTAAACGTATAGACAGGTAGATGAATAGATGTATGTATCTATAATATAGAAGTGACCTTAAAAGAAGACTGACCCCTCTTTGCTAGGACTTCCTTTAACTTGTATACGGTAAAGAGTAAGTTGTTGATGCAATTTGTTGCTAAGGTAACACCAGCCACAAGTTTAAGATAATGCAGATAATAATTCACTTACTTATATGGCACATGCTTAGCACCATTAATTAAGGCCAAAATTACATTGCCCAGGGCAGACAGAGACAGACACAGAGTGCCTCCTCCATCTCGGCTCTTGCTCAGGACTTTTTCACAGCTCCCTAAATCAATGAGATGCAAACGGCTGCGTCCTCCAGACACTAAAACAAAAAGGGGAAAAACAGTTGAACATCACATTCTTGCATGGACTCAAGCCAAACTTCATATTCAAAATGTATTCAAATGAGGACACTAATGAAAATAGCATGGCATAATGACCAAATTAAATATTAATAGTAAGGAAACCAGATATTAGCCACAGCTACCATAGTTAAAGGCAACTCGACTGGCTTGAGGGTTCATTTTTAATTTTTAAGTATATTGCACGTTATTGTTCAAACTAACCCAAAACCACATAATTTAAAAATAATCACTATAGTAATAGTAGTACTATTCATACTTCCTCCTTTGCCACTCTTCTCCATGCGATACTGGTATATGTGAAGAGTAAAAAGCATATGTGAATTCCTTCTATCTTCTTCTTCACACTCAGGTTTGCTGGTACTTCTGGCAGCAATTGCAGCATCAAGGAAAAAGGCAGCTTTCTCTGCTGTTGGAGCTCTTAGCTCACTTTGGTTTTGAAGCTTGAATATAAACAAGAAAATAACTAGTTAGCACAGGGGCTTTTTTTTTATTATTAGTTTGCTGAACTGGCTAAATCTCTAGGGCACTAAAAGAAACAAATATGTACAGCATGGGAGAAGGGCTTATAAATTAAAAGCAATAATGGTTTTCTACAGTCTTAAAAGTTGTCATAACTGTTGTCAGATAAAAGGAAATAAAAAGCAGAAGAAAGTCAGGCTCAGAAAAATCTATGCTGTGATATGCATTATACCTGGGTTCCACATATTGGATCTTCTCTCAGATAAACCCCAGGAGACTGGCCATCCTGAAGGCTGCCAGTGGCTACTTCAGCTAACAAATCCTTCAGGTTTTCATCTTTGCCACTGATCTCCACAGCAGATACTCTAATAGAGAAACGAGTCCCAGTTTTTTCTTTACGTTCATTGATTAATTTGAAGAGCCAAGAAATTGCACAGGGGATGATACCAAGGCTTTGCGTGGAGTTATCCTTCCCAATCATGGTAAAAGATTTTCCTAGAATGAAAAGATGAAAATGAACTTAATTCACCTTTCTTGTGCAAGACAGTAACTCTTCATATCGTCACTGTACATTACATGCAATGCCACGTGCTGCACAGATAATGGGAAAGAACAGATGTAAAAATGCTAAGTATTTAATTATTAATCCATTACTGTTTATTCAATTAGTTTTGCCATTTTTGTAACTCAGGCCCACAGAAAATTATCATTAAAAATATCTCTGATCTTTTGATTTTAATCACAATGCACCTATCTAAACTTCCTCTTGAATAATCTAATCTGATGTTACGTTTTACCTTTTCAAATTAAAACTTACAATCCCAGTGTAGAAATAAACCATGATAATTTTGCAAAGCTAATTAAAAAGAAATTCTAATCTATTCATATACTCCAGGTTTATTGTTCCAGGAGCTGACAGCATGTAATTACCAGACTGACATAGTAATTAACTGTAACAAATTTGGGAGCTCACCAAGCTTGACGTGACCAAAGCAAAATATGCAACCATCTGCACCATTCACAACAGACTGGATTACTTCTGCTACTGTTCCAGAGCATACCTCAGCCTGAAAGAAAGATTGGAGGCAAATAAATAAAAGAGCATACACTACTATGGTTTTTACTATTCTTCTATAATGAAATGAATGACTCAATATTTTTGAGACACAATATTCTCCCCATTTTTATGGCATCAGTCCTATTATTTTAGTAGCTATACTATCTTAAAAAATAATAAAATATGCTACTACAGCCTAAAATTCTATTAAACCAATTCTCTTGGAATATTGATTCTATGACTAATGTAGCAAACTGAATGCTATCCAACCAGGCTTCCTGCTGGTATAATAGCTTAGCCAAGGCTTTTCAGCAATAGTAGCAACTCCACTGAAATTAAGATACTTGAGAGTGCTCACAGGAATTAGAAAGACATTCATACTGGAGAAAATGCATTAAGATCCCTAAATAAGATTTCGTAGTATCACATTTTCCTCTTCCAGGGGAAACATCACCATCAATAAAGAGAACTTGCTAAAATATCTGAGTGTACTAAAACCAGTTTATCCATGTCAGTGGAGGTTTCAAATACACAATAAGATGATCTATTAAGTACAGCAACTAGGGGCAGGGGAGAGAGCTGATGTCAATATCTAACTACAGTGAAATTATAAGGCTCTGTTTGCAGGTGTGTGGCAGCAAGCTTGCCTCAAGCAGTGACGCCTGCACAGAAGCAGCTGCACTGGCCAATATCACCCAGAAACAGCATAAACAGGCCATGCAAAAGGCCCACAGCAAGGAGCTGAAAGAGACTAGCCCAAACCGAGGGTCAACAACCTAAAAGGCTGGTGCCAAAACCATCAGAGAAGGCGGCTTTGACCAACCACCCCCAGAAAAAGTGAGCCACTTCCAGGTCTGAACTAGTGTTAAGATCACCCAAGGATGCCATTTGAGCTCATGCAGGATCTTAAAAACAGCCTCCTGATGTGGTTGCTTTTGCTTTATGTACTGATGTGTATGGGAGGTTATTCTCCATCTTTAGTGCCTGCCTAAAACCTAGACCTAATAGATGGGTTTGTATCTGTTATTTGGGACCCAAAAAATGAACCAAAATCCTAGAAGAAGATCTGAGGGTGGGATTCTGAACTACATCTTGTCATGTTTTCTCAACATTAATATACCATTTTCACCTGCGATGTTTTGTTTTTTATCACTCTAATTTTTTGTTCAGCAGTTCAAACTTGGAGTTGTTCTTCATATGGTGTTGAATTTGTTCTTCTCTTTAAGGCTTTCCTAGGATTGTTTTCTGGACCAAACATTTTTCCCAGAAGGAAATTTCAGGTGTCCATGAGTACAATCTCATCAAGTTTATTGAAGCCCACAACCCTCTCAAATACCAGCCATCCCATCTGTGTATCAGATTTCAGGTCTAGGGCTACTACGGTACAAATACACCATTTTGCAGGCCAAAATAAAGGCATGTACCATCATCAGGTCTACCATCAAGATAAAACAGGCAGTCAAAAAACACAGTATAAGCAAAGTGGAAAAGGCAAGGAAAATACAAAAGCTCCCTAACTTTTAATCTAGCAATCCCATGAGGTTAGCAGTATCTCTCCTCGTAACAACTGCATTTAGTTTAACATTAAGCACATGTTCATTTCCCACTGAAAGCAGTAGTGAAAGACTTTATTTCTGTGACATCGAATGGGTTAAAACCTAACTGGATGGAAAAGTGAATTTCAAATTGTCTGTGTGTCTTTCTCTAACAAGAGAAAATGCAGGAAGATAATTTAGTCACCGAATCCATCTTCCCAGCTATTATTCCTTATTTTTACATCTTGAGTAAACTGAAATGTGGTAATTAGTAGACAAGTGGGAAAATTCTTACGTTTTTTCCAGGCATTAAGGCAACTTACTCAAATACAATTCCCCAGAAACAGAAAGAACTCTTCAGGCAATCAAATGCAATGGGCATAAGACTTAGACAAGTGACTCATGTGAGTGACTTCAGTACCTGTGAAGCATCCTGGGGGAAAACTGCATCAAAAGCAAACATCTTTGGGACAGCAACAACGCCTCTTCTGTGACCTGCATTGGAAGGCCCACTTGTTGCTGGATCATAAAATGTGATTTGCTTCTTTCGCGGATCTACCTTTAGGAAGGACATGGATTCGGATGTTTCATGTGCTCCTTGAGAGGGACAAATCCTTACCATCACTTTCACCTGCAGGAATTCAGAAGAAAGTGACAACTTGAGTTCCTAGCTACAGATAAACACATGCAAAGCATTCTTCCCAAACCCACTCCCCTTCCCATGACATGTTCATTTGTTATATTTAGGTGTGTCAGAACAACCGTGGGACAAAAACAGAGCCAGACTTTCCAGCCTGGTTTCCACCCTGGGGTTTTGAACTAGCTTTTGAAGGTGCACTTTGTCCTTTCAGTTGACTCTGTTCCAGTTTTACCATTTCAATTTATAAATGTCTGATCTTCAGGTATAATCCACAGGAGGTATAATACCATGCCTAAAGAAAAGGAAACTCTAGTCTCCTACCTTTCACTTACTCAGTATGACCAAAAGCACAAACTGATCCACTCTGAAAATCAGTCTGAATAACGCAAGGCTCAGACAGCTCATGCATTCAAACTGAACTAAATCTAGAAACTCTTAGATCCTTGTTCACTTTCTTCTAATAAAAACATGCTTCTCTTACAGCTTTCCCAGACACCAGCCTTTTTGCTGTCATTGTTAGGCCCTTTGGTAGTTAGTTGCAAATTTTATGGGAAAGAAGGGAAGGGGGAAAACCAACCAAACAAACAAAAAACCCCCACATTAAAAGGTTGAAAAGCTTGAAAAGAAACTACTCAAAGTACATTTCTATTTCAGTACTGCAAACGCTGGTTTCCTACACGTGGCATTTATCGTAAAACAGCACTTTTAGAGAGCTCAGACATGTTGGCTGTGATTTCCAAAGCAGCTTACAGGAGTCAAACGACTGGGTCTCATGAAAGTTCAGCAAAGGCTGCACACCTGCTCCTTCTAAGCTTCCTGGAAATCATACTCTTACTTTGAAAAACTGCGAAATACTGCCTCACACCCACTTACAACCATTCATCATTTTGATATGCTGCCAGGTCACAACAAGTGTGTTTTATACACCTTGTACTCAAGTAAATGACTATTAGAGTCACAGCTTCAACTCTGCACTGCCCAGCAGATCAAACTTAACTTGCAATAGGATGAGAGGAAAGGGGCTTACGATGCACCAGGGGAAGTTTAGACTTGATATTAGGAAGAATTACTTTACTGAAAGAGAGGTAAGGCATTGAACAGACTGTCCAGAGAGGTAGTAGAGTCACCATCCCTGGAGGTGTTCAAAAAACATGTAGACATGGTACTTCAGGACATGGTTTAGTGGTTATGATAGTACCGGGTTGATGGTTGGTCTTGGTGATCTTAGGGGTCTTTTCTAACCTTAGTGATTCTCTGATTTTTAAGAGAAGAGCAATGCTCAACCAGAGTGACTCACCATGACCAGTATGAAATGCTTCAGTAACAAGCTGAGCAACAGCGTTACTTCCTTATCCAACTACAAGATAATTTTCACAGCACCAGTGCTAACCACCTAGTTGCATTGGTTGCAACTAGATGCAACCAAGACCCTTCATGGTTGTAAGATACCACAGCCAGCACTGCTGGAACATTTTATGCTCATACTTTCCAGAGCACCAATCAGGATCTTCATCTTCTGCAATGCAACTATTGACTCACAAAACACCCACTCCTTTCACAGCACCTGAAAATCTACCACATGAACCCTCCAAACACAGAGCATGCAGTCACTTACTGATGAGTCAGGCCCTCATGTTGTGACAGAGGTATGAACTGGATATTAGGAAATTTTTTTTCACTGAAAGGGTAATCAAGCACTGAAACAGGCTGCCCAGGGAAGTGTTGGAGTCACCATCCCTAGAGGTACTTACAGATGTGGTGCTTAGGGACATGGTTTACTGGTGGACTTGACAGTGTTACGTTAACAGTTGGACTTCATGATCTTAAAGGTTCTTTCCAACCTAAATGATTCTATGAATCAGACCCATCTATAGCCCCAAGCTGGATACTGCATGGGGAAGCTGGGCTCAAAAGCACGCATCTCCAGTAAAGAATGATCCTCCTTTTCAGTAACCCTTTGTTCCTAAATTTAATCTAAAATCTGCCTGAACAATTTGACTGCTACTTACTATGTTACAAGAACATTATGTCATTAAAACGGTGCACACTTATTAACACTGACACATTCTTTGTGTCTTTACACAAACATGCACTTTGCAGTTAGCACTTCTCCGTCACTTCTGTATCCAGAGAAATAACAGCAAAGGAAGAAACAAAGCTGAAGAACTATGTCAGGCAACAAAGACCAGAGCAGGTCAAGCCACCCTCTCAGGTTGCCCTTCATACCTGACAAGGTGATGGCATACACACCTGCACCCAGTGGGTGAAGCAAGATGTGCCCAAGCCAGGATGATCCTCAGCAGACGGGTGGGTGCAGCTGTAAGGACCATGCTGAACTGTCCCTGCCTTTATCAGTTAGGGAGGGTGGCTAATTTCAAAATTTTATTTAGGTCCTCAACTGTTTAATTTTTCATCTGCTCCTTTCTACAGAGGCTAAGCTGCACAGAGGCATCTCTTCACAACTACTCGAGCATCCTCACAGAAAATAATTTTCCGCAAAGTACCCATAAAACATTTTCCCCAATATTTTTTTCCCAACAAAGAGGTTAAGAACAGCCAACCCCTCCAGTAAACACTGCAGGAGTCCCCACCAAAGGTATCAGTAAATTCTTTCACCTGTTGACTCAAGCAGGCCCCTGACATCAAGACTTGCTTTTATTTCCCTTTTCATAGTGATATGAATATGAAAGTACAGTCCCAGAAAATAAAGAAACCTTAGAATAAATGAAACAGCTGCTTCAAAAGCAGAGTGCAGAGGTGACACACTCAAGGCTGTTTCTCCATAAAAGCTCTATGAAGACATCTTTGTGTATTAGCCTGTTTGCTCAACCTTGACATGCTACCAAGGTGCTCAAAAAAATAACCTCCCTCAGGAAAAGAAAAAAAATCACAAAACCTAGATATAAGTACAAATGCCCACTTCAGGGTCACTTGATTAAAATGAATTTTAAAACATATGTCATTTTCAAAGCACTTCTCTAAACAGTCCTTTCTGTTGTCTCTTCCACCTATTATTAGATTATAGCAGCCAGAGCTTGGGTAAGATGAAAATTGATTTGCTCCTGAACTAAACAGCAAGTTAGCTCCATCAAAGCATTGATTCTCCTAACACAAACATTGCACCACCTCCAGAAAAATCTTGTGTGTCAAATCAGCTTTCTGAGACCACCTCTCTGAAGCAGAAAGATACTAAAACAGCTTCCCATAATAGATCAGGCCCCAAACGTAAGAGGCCTCAAGGGTCATCTTCGTTTTTACAATGGAATTGAGCTTGCAAGACAAATGGGACGAAGAAGAGAAAAGCAGCTTGAGGGAGTTCCTCTTTCAGTGTTTTGTGTACAAAAGCTGACTTGCAGAGTGAAAAAGCACTGATTTCAAACTCAGTTCCTCTGCCCACTACATCTACCTATAAGTGATGTCTACCAGAAATGTTTGGGTTATAATGTATCACACTCACTCGTGATGCTGAGCTTCAACTTCACTCAGAAATGAAGCAGAAATGCTCATGAAAGTAACAACAAGCACAAATTTACACAAACATATCCCTTCACAACAGTAAAAACTAAGTCCAGGCAGATCCCGGGTGCATGCATACACTTCTAAGAACATAAAAGAAAGGTTTGGTGTTATACTATTTATTGTTCTTACATTTCTTGCCCTCCTGTGTTTCAGGACCACTCTGAAGTGACAAGTTTATAATCTCAGCTCTGAAGTTCGTCCCAGTATTCCTCTGGGATGAGTACTGCAGAAAAAGCCGCACACTATAAAATCAGCATGGTTCCTGCCTTAAGGATCAACTTAACTGCATCTCCTCCTGGGTACCTAGTTCTCATAGAAAAGGCATGCTCACCTGTAGAGATAGCAATGGCAGTGCAGGAAATAAGCCAGATAAAAGGGCTTGCAGTGAGGGGAGGATTCAAACAAAACATGGGAACCTGCAAATATTAAAGTAACTTTGGCCTGTAACCAAGCAGCAAATCAGCAATACCTGAACTGCATTCTAATGCTTTTATTTGCTTAAGAAAATGAATTATTAGAATTAGGTGCAATAACATTAACTGCAGGCCCATTCAGGATCCCACCTTCTATGGGCAGTTATTCAACACTACGATCACTTATTCAACAATGCATTTGAATATGGCACTTATTCAACAATATTCTGGTAGTCAGTTCCAGCTGCAGCCGTACCAGCTACTGGTAGCACTTCTATCAAGCAAAGAGACACAAAATAAGGAATTTAGAGGAGAATGAATGAAAAAATAGAAGAAAGATAGGTCTGGGGAAAAAAAAAAAAAGAAAAAAAAAAAAAAAAGAATGGCAAGGGGTGGAGTGAGTGGAGAGAAAGAACACAAAGAAGGAAAGAAAACAGAAATATGGTGATTCCAGAAAAGTCATGTGAGGTTCAGGACATCTTTGCTCTGACCACTTTTAGACTCCTTAAGGAGAGCTAAGATAGCACATACATCCTGTGATGGGGTGACCCTTCATGCTAGAACTGGGGATCTTTAGTAAGTCCTTTTTAATCTCCCTTCTCTGTATTTCTTCTTCAGTGTCACAAAGATGTAGAGTAAAAAAAAGAATTACAAGTGCGAGTTTATCATTATTAAGCACACAAGGATTTGTACATAGACATTCATATGAATATTGGACAGAAGCTCCATTTTAATGAGGATGTTGATAGAAGAGGATAGGTTTATATTTAAGTTGAATTTCTGCAAATAAAAAAATAAAAGAAACAAACTTCACAACACTTGCACGTTATTAACATTTTTCTCAGTGCTCGAAGAAAGCCTGAATCATGCAAACCACTGAAGTATCTCATTAATTAACTGACTCTAATCTGGTGGGTTTTGTACACTGGAGGTTAATGCTTTGCTGCTGAATTTTCCAAATTCATATTTCTGCAAGAACCAGGAGGTCAGCAGAACTGCTGAAGGAAACACTATTAAAATCAAAAGTGTTTAGGAAATAAGATGGCAAATACATCCTGAATATGCCATTCAAAGATAAAGAATTTTAAAAATAAACAAGCACATAATTTGGAAAAGCCCTAGAAATAGGTGGCATAAGGTCAGAGACCCACCCAGCACAACAATGGGTGTAATTTCAACCCTCACCGGTGAGGCTGGGAAAGAGATTCATAGCAATCAAGACTTTTTTTTCAAGATTATCTGTCTTTCAGCCTACAGTGGAAGTCGGAGACAAGAAAGGCTACAAAAGCAAACATCAGCAAGATAGAATTCATTTGCTCCAGGAATATAAGGACAAACAGTGGATGGATGCTGAAACATAAAAAACAAAATCACACCATGGTTTTATGTACACACAAAGAATTTTACAGGAGACAAACTGGCAAAGGGCAGATTTCTGGGAAAAAAAAAAAAAAGAAAAAGGTCCCCTGTGTGGAGTGAAATGGCTATTGGGAGGACTCTGGGGCTAAACCCCACACAGTTTTAGAAGCATTTGATGAGACCACTAGAGATCCACAGATCCATACAGTACACTCAAATATCAGTAATTTATTGGAGCCCTGAGCCAAAACTCTAGACCTTGACATCTCTGACCCTTATGAAAGTCAAATCTAGATGCATATTTAACAATTCTTACCTAAACACTGAAATACCTCAGAAACTGAGGGAAATACACCCTGACTGGTATCAGCACCTACTCCTCTTGCAGGCCTCCTCCTCCATTGCTACTGTCTACCCTGTTTCACACTTAAGGGTCACAGGGAGAGACCTGCCCCATTGCTACATGGCAATCACTGTTCCCATCCTGTGACCTCCTCCAGTAATGCCAGTGCCACATGCCCCTTTTGTAACAACTCATGTTTTCCAGACTTCCCCCCCACATACCGAACTAGCTGGAGCTGAGGAGAACAGGACAGGGGAGTCATAGCAACCCAAATAATAGGCTAGCTGCACGACTGGTCAAGATAGCAGAACACCAAGGGTATACTGGTGCCAGAAAGGAAGTTTAGAAAAAGTAAGATATCCCAAAAATCCATGAACCCCAAATTTCAAAGCAACTCTCTGACAGCAAGACATGAATGTGAAACTGATGGCCAGAGGCAAACTAGCTGTTTTCTCCAATACAGCCCATATATTTTGGATATGCCAAATCAAATGAAGCTAAGGCAAAGCCATGCATCAATGAACACAGAACTCCTCCAAGACCAGTGAGTCATCTGTTGTCTCAGAAGAAACCGTGTCGAAGGCTGAATTTGTACAGAAAAGAGCCAGTGATAACAGAGAGAATGACACAATCCTGCACAATTTTAGACAGAAACAGCCAGGAGACTGAGACAGTCAGTTTCACATTGATTATTATGTCGTAATCAAAAGAGACAGAAGGGCTATCAGCTCTGAGACCAGAGAAAGGGGAAAGACTGTTTCACACTTAAAGAACTAGACGATCAGAATTCTGTTCATAAGACTCTCACAGACCTCTACAACATGTTTTAGACAACGAATACAAAAAATATTATAGATATCTCTCAGAAAGTTGGTCATTCATCTTTCAGTGGAATGAAAGGTACCAAATACTCTACGTGGTTTAATGTGAGGCAGACATGTAGACAGAGGAGACTCCACTAATTCACTAAATAATGACTAGACTCCAAGACGTTTTGAATGCTGACAGAATTAAGACCCTGACCCAGGCAAGTATGTTAGCACAGGCATAACTGTAACATATGGTACCTCCTTTGAAATCAATGGATGTGCAGTGTTCATACTGATGTTTTGTTAACATTTGTTGCTCATATAGTTGTCAAGTTCCAAATTAGACAGAATGAGAAGGAAGAAAGAATGAATTAAAAAGCATGTAAAATTTTCAATTATGTCCTCAAGCCTTTTTTTTTACTAAAATAAACTGACCTTGTCTGTATTTTGGGAATGTTCTGGCACTATACTGGAATCCATTCTAAAAACGGTGGTTGTATTCTGTGTTACAGCAGTATCATAATCCCTAAATGAACAAGCAATTTAGTCGTTAGCAATAAATGTCATTATATCAAATTTGAATGGACACTAAATGTTCCCTGGAAACACACATCCTTGACAGGCATCATGCAGCCAGAAAGTTAATTTTGTCCAATGTTCACCAACCAGCATAAAACAGCAGGTTAGTTAAGTAACTATGTTTAGACATCCACCGTTCTGAATTAAGATTTCTCAGCAAGAAATTACAAAGAATTCACATTCAGTTGAATAAAGATAATTTTCCAATGTAATAACTTATTTTTCAACTACAGTGTAAATCAAATTACTAAAGTCCTAGTTCAGAGCCAATATTTTTCATGGATTTAATTGTAACTGATGCATATATAACCCTTGCTAAATTGGTTTACTGTGGGTTGTTCTTACAAACCTTTCATATACTGCCACTACCGATGGATGGCAAATTTATATGCAAAACTTTCATGTTACCACAGACCATCTAGCTCCCTGGGGAGAACCTTAAAAAAAAAAAAATCACTTCTATACTGTACTCTATTAAAGAAGAATTGATTCTGTACTCCCAGAAGAAACAAACCAAACTATTTCATTTTTAAAGGTGAAAGTAAAGTAGATGAATTTATGTATTTTTATCTAATTTTTGCACATTTTTGTTTAAGTAGTTCAAGGCATTTCAGCAGGGACGTATGTATGTTGGATGACACAGGACTACATACATTGACAGAAGACTACTTGGTATGATACATGATTTATATCAGAAATAACACTCCAGTCATTAGGAAACAAGCAGCAATAAAGATGACAAAATTAAGTACCTATTTGTTATCTGTCATCAAACCATTGTAAGAACCAGTGAATGGGACATACAGCACACTTAGGAAAACCCTGCATGATCAGTAAATCATATTAGCAGTACTTTAGCTATGGCTTGCTAAAGCATAAATGAAAGTAAATGTCTGAAGCACATAAATGGAGATCAGCATATATCTACCTGTCCAAGAAACATGTCTGACAATTCAGGTTCTCTTTAAATGCTCCACTTCAATTGTCTCACATACGAGGATTCTGTCATTCTAGCATAAAAAAATTGACAAGATCCTTGAAAGAGACAAGCACTTAAAGTTGCTGTTATAAGTGATGCAGTGTTATAAGGAATGAGCTGAACACAACCCCAGAAAAAAAAAACATTTTGCATGAAAAAGACTTCCTATCATGCTAAAGAAAAACAGCAAATTAGAATGCTACACAGCAGCCACTATAAAAAGGATGTCTTCTTTAATACCACAATATGATAAATTATCTTAAGTGGCACATTAATGTCAGAAATTGAGCATAATCTAACTTCTTTGCAGTGACAATATTAAATGGCTTTCAGACATCTTTCCTACTATTCTGACATTAAATTTAATAACACCCAGAGAGACCACAAAAATCATTCTGTTACAAGAATCATACTGTACTGGATCATTGCCTTTTAAGTAAGGTCCAGCTAAATGATTTGGACTCTCATGTTTTTGGCATATTGAAGAGAAAGGTATGAAATACCCTACATAACATTTACCAGTAGTGAGCAAAATTCCTTTCATTATCTAGTTTGAATTGGTAGTGGAATTTTCCTTTGTACATGAGAGTTTGATTATTGTCAATTATATGAAACAGTCCCAGACAGGCCTATAGTTCTAAATCTATTATTTTTTAAAAACTTTGTCCTGCTTGGTGTTCCTGAATATTGACAAAACCTGCAAGCACCTGTGGGAGTGTAAAACATTTTGCACTCTTAGCAGAGAAAATTAAGCAAAAGGCTTAATTAAAGAATTGTATCACAGGACAAGTCCAAAAAAAAGCTGAAATTATTATAAGGGGAAAAATTGCTATTTGTGAAATCTAAAAGAAATTAGTAAGACATTTATCTCCCACCTTCCAAGTGAAACAATGAGAAAGAAGTAGAAATTGGGAAAGATACTACAGGCTTTCTGCTGCACTAAGTCTCTAACAAATTTATTCAGTCATAAAAGCCATATAGCAATTTCACCACAGCAGAACTGTAAGATATGCATGGAGATGATTACATGAGACTAAGAAGAAATTTAGGTCTGGGGCTTAAATAATCAATAACTGAGTTCAAGTGCCAGAACCGGCCACCACAATCTTTTCACATTTCTGCCTCCTCCAGCAGTTCTCACAGTTATTGCCTTTGCTATAACCATGAAGCTTACAAAAATCAAGAATTCAAGCCTCTTCCCTTCCCCAAATTTTCATCAAGCTCATAAGTTCAAGACAAGATCCAACAACAGTGATGGGACCTGTCAAATTCTAGAACCACAGAAACACCCAAGGTAGTCCTGACACTGCCTATGCTCAATTCAGTCAGTTCCTTAGAGCAAACTGGCCCTTCACCTCGTTCAGAATAACTGCTATTCATGTGTTTAACTATGAAGTCAGTGAAAAGGAGCAATGCATGGGGAAGCTCTTCACTGAACTGGTGCTTTGGGCAAAGGGAGTTTCTTCAGTGGGATAAGCCAATGGTCATGATACGACCATTTTGAAAATGCTTTGAAAATTTAAAAATTTCTGAAAATGCATATCAAATAAGGAAGGTAAAATTCCAGATACAGACATTAATTTTTTTGGTGAGATCTTTTTTCCAAAGGCTTAGGCTTCATGGGGTCAAAATCTCTAGCAGCAGCAAAACACACACTGCTGCTTCTTCTCTGCATGCTTGGCTCTTAGGATCCTGACCTTCCCTTGCTCAGCCACAGCAATAGCTCCCCTCTGAGAAGGTAATTTAGAGGTAAATGCATAGTGGAGGAAGGGAAACATTTACATTTCTTCAGTTGTTACCATTGCCTAAACTTCATTTAAGATACTACCTCAAGGAAGAAGGCCAGTAAAGAAAAAAACATCAATGAATGATTTGTTATTTAAACATTATGAGCCTGAAAAGGAGCACACATTTATATCACTTACTACTAGAGACCCCTAAAACTAAAGATGCTTAATCTTCCTGCCTCCTGAAGAGTCAATAAAGCACTTCTTTAGAAGCTCAGATTCATAACAAACCTCATGCTGTAGTTTCCATGATGGCTGGTAAAACGGGTTACAGTCACACCTGACCTCCTTACAGCTTATCATTTGTGCACACATAGTTGGAGCTCCTATCATAGCTACCCTGCCTTGTGTTAATCAATATGAAAGTTCATCCACCTCTTTTCTTTTCAGTGTTGTGACATCTTTTTCCAAGTCCTCACAGTTAGTTTTAGCTTTGGCTGCCCTGAATACTCAGCTTTGCTACCTCATCCAAACCATTTCAGAAGACACCAAACAGCGTGGACCTCTACATGACACCATTGCTAACTTTGCTCCAGTGTGAAATCTGGCCTCATTTCCCACCAGTTATTAAACCACTAGAGAACACATGGCAGCTTAGGGTTTTTTTTAAGAAACATAGGTCATGGCACTTCTCAAAAGCTTTTTCAAAATCCAAATACACTTTATTAACCAGACCAAACCTATTCAATTACTTGCTGACTCTTCCACAGAATTCATATGTGTTCCACCTGTAAAAGCTTCATCAACTGTATCAACTACTATATCACATTGATCCCTGCCTGATAATTTCTAGCTTTATTACTGTTTCAACCACATTGCCTGGTCTGAAAGTCTGCCTTATGACACTATACTTCTAGATTCCCTCTGGAGCCCTTCTTTCCCTTTTGGCCTCAAAGTGACATCACATTTTTTCAAGTTCTCTTCCTGTGTCTCTTATAATGTATTGAATACTAGCTAAAAGACAACCTTGAACATCTGTGGGGGGAAAAAATGTTGTGAATTGCCATTGCAGGCGAAATACAGAAAGCAAATCATATTGGTCATTGTCAGTGTTTCAACATGTACTTTGCTCTAAGCTTTCAGCAGATTTACAAAAGAAATGGGACTACCTGCAGTGTGTCATTACAGATAATAATTAGGTATTGTAGTGTTCAGGCCTTACTCACAAATGGCATTTCTGCACAGTTGACATATCATTCACCTCTTCAGCTTTTCATAAAGGGAGCCACACTGCTCCCATTAAACTATCTTGGGTTCCCACTTCATGGGTTTCCAATGTGTTACTCTATTTTTCATTCTCACACAACGTATACTCGTCTCCTTAGATTTTATCTCTTTAGACCCTTCACAGTAAGAAAAAGCACATTTCTCTATGGAATCCTGTTCTGCTCTGAAAAAAGCCATTTGACAGGAAGGAAATTAAAACTTGTCAAGCTATCATGAGAATTTGCTCAGAAAATCACCCCACTGAGGACAGTAAGTACCAGTCTTCAGTGGGTCATTCTCAGCTTAGTAAGGTGAAATGAGTTGGGAATTAGGTAGCCCATCAGCACTACTACATTCTTACCTGTAGATCAGAAACCAGCAAGGAACCAGTCCTCCACATCATAACTAACCATGAAAGCCAGAACAGCAGCAAGCTGGGAGGTGCTGGAGGCAAAAGCTGCCCCACCAACTGCTTAACCCACCATAACCACACAGTAATAATAGGGTGATGGATATTACTGACCTGGGAACAATCACACAAACCAAGGACAGAGCCAGCCACAGCCACAGATGCTGTGGTAGAAAAAAGTGACTCCAGAATCCATCACTTATTCTGTCCTCTATGTGTATCTCATATTTACTATTGGACAGGCTGCAAGAAAAAGCTGAGGAAAAAAAAGATAACCAGGAGTGTAAAGCAAAAAGCTGCTAGAAGCAGAGGGACTGAAGTTAACAGAAGACCACAGTACATCTGCCAGTGTTTGCTGACTGTTCTTTCAATTGCTACGATACTTAAAGCACTGAGGAAGAAATGTATAGTTACTTTATTCCCATTATCCTCATGATAACTAGCTGACTAAATCTTTATCAGGAGAAGCTGGTGAAGAGGAAATTATAATTGAGAGTATTACTGCATAGAGGGCTAAGTACTACCAAAAGCTACTAGGCATTGTTCAGAGAAGGTGAAGCTATGAGTGTGTAGTACTGAAAGAACACCTATAGAGGACTGACACTTTTCCTTTGGCCACAAGTTCTCAGAAACAGGATACATGAGATTTCTATACTGCTGGAGGATTTTTTTTTATGGGCAAACACTGTCATTTATAAAGTTGCAAAAGAGGAATGGGTTAAGGGAGACATTTAATGGGTATTGCAGATTTTAAACTGTGGATCAGAGAAGATGCCTAGTTACTTTAGTTTTTGATGAGTATTAAAACCAGTAGTACACTCCATCACCATGGTCTAGATCTCAACTCAAGAACTAAGTGGTTGATTAAGTTAGCAGACAGCCCTTATCTTTTCCAGCACGGCACAGGATTCTTCCAAACTGTTATTAACAAGTATGTGGTGAGGAGGATACAGCTGGAACCTGGAACATTGGGCCCAAACAAGCAGTATCTTCACTAACATTTTCAACTGAGAGCTAAACAACAGAGATACCTTAGGGGCACCGGCAGCTTATTGACCCATAAAGTTTGGAAATTCTTGGTGTGGGATGCCAGGCAGGACAGAAATACCACCCATATTGCCAGCATGGTACACATATACCCCAGGCTGGAGGAGAAGTTCACACAGCAGAGCAGCTGAGCTGCTCCAGATCTTGCCACACCCCTTGCCATTCTGGTAGAGCTCTTCCCTTTGAAAGCCCTCTGCTGTGCTCACTACTGAAGAAAGTAGGTAGACCACATTACACAAAGCATATAATCTGCCATCTGGGATCATGTATTTGATCTTCATTAGACTTTGTGGATCCAACAGATAAACCAGAGCTTTCCACAACGCACAAGTCATGCTGGTAAGTTCCACGGGCCACCCTCAAAGCATAGGAAAAAGGCTGAAATCTCTTAGCTACACATAGCTGCAGGCACACAAGTGCCATGAGGTGCAAAGAGAGTTATATTGAGCTGCAGGCACAAGCATGCTTTAAAGGTCTTCCTAAAGCAAAAAGCCACAGAAATGCTGTGCTCCCTTTTATTCCTAGTACCATGGCCAAGTGCTAAGCTTCATGGAGAGGAGGCAGGCACAACAATTGGGATCGGCTAAAACACACACACAGAAAGGTTTGCTAAAATTCCTTAGCAAACCTTCCTCCACTCGGGAATCTCTGAATTACTGTGCCAGATTTGCTGTATTCCACCATTTAATACCACATCCTCTTTTTTAACACACTGGAAAAACAGGAAAAGAAACCATATTTTCATCTGTGAGTTTCAACCTGCTTAAAATAGCCCAAATTACTCCTTTGTTTTCCATTTAGCACAAATTCATTGACTTAAGAATTGCAAAGCAACAGTGTCAGCTACAGGTATTTAGGCTGACAATCTCTTTATGTTAATGCTGATTTGTGTGGTTACTCAAGGTGCATATTTTAGCTCTCCTGTGCACATTACACACTTCAGTTCCATCTTCAAATGCTAATCTGTTGTAACCTATGTAAAAAAGTATTCAGAGTCTCCTGTGTGAGCGATTAAACAGTTATAAATATGAATAAAGCTCTAAATAATTGGGTTGTATTTCAATCAATTTTCAATAAAACTTTATACAAATTTTACAGTTTGAAAGGTGCTGTATTTCCTAGGTTGGAGAGGCTTCTATTTCTCTCCTGCTTCTGCATTTCCATTCTCCTGACTTACAATATATGAAGCGAAGGGAAACAAAGCCCCCTCACCATACCTCCTGTTGTCTCAGCAGACAACACCAGTGGCTGAGCCTTGCTGACAATGCAGAAACTACTTCTGCCAAAGGTGAAACCTATAGGTTTTGGACCACTGACATCAAAGGAGATCTTGTCTCTTACTTTAACAGCAAGAAGAACAAAACAACCTTTGCCAATGTTGCTGTCAGTGATGTTAATTAGCTCCAAGAAAGCCAACACTCTAGCACTGCATCTGTTCTGAGCCTGCCAGCTCTTTCCAAAGTTAACAGGAGTTAACAGCTCTCAGGCACATTTAAATGGATGCGTCTCTCTCACTTTCCCAAGACTCTTCCCTTGAACCTATCCAACCCTGTTCTAGGCTGAAAGCTTCCAGCCTTGTGAAAATTCATCTAGAAAAGTGCTTTTAAAAATTGAAATCCAAAATTACCTTTCCAATGCCAGGGTTGTCCTTGATTTTGGACACAGCTCTCAGAAGGCATGGTGGTGCTGGGGGAGGACAGAGCTGCAGGATGCCACTAAAGTTAGTAGCATAAACAGAGAAGTCGTGTGTGTGTGGCAGGGGCGGATGATATTTCTTTCTCTTCGAAGACAGGTTAAGCTTCTGTGCTGCTCTGTATAAAAGTAATAGCAAGAAAGGACAATGTTACCAGGTGTTAATGGGAATCTGGATCAAACAGATGTTCATTGGCATCACTGCCTGCTTAACAAATCAAGTCATTGCATTCTAATCTAATTTCATAAGGACAAATCATCAGGAGACTAATAGAAGGAAACATGGGTAGAAAAATTACTGGCAAAATATTCAGTTAATTTCTCCCCCAACAGAGTTTCAATTATAATTTAACTTTCCCCTTTTTCCCCCCAACAGCTTGACAGCCAAGTCCTAAAATGCTAAAACCTCACTGGCGTAATAAAAAACTGAAATAATCCCCTTGTCACTGGCAGGACCAGATGGACTTTGCTGGTGATAACATTATGAAAGTGGTTCTTTGTACGCTATAACTTATTCAAGGCACAGGATAACACTTCAAGTCAGCTAAGTCAAGATCCTCTCCTGTTGGCTGTACTGAAAATCCTTAGATAACAGAAAATTTCCTTCAAGACAGATTGGTTTTTCCTCCTCAATTCCATTTTTCACATTAAAAGGGGAAGCTACTAAAAAGACATGCTTTAATGTCCTGAATGATAATGATCCTTGTTTTGAAATGCAGAATTTCAGAACAGAAAAGATGATGGAGGAGGAAAAATCAAAACACACAATTAAAGCTGTAATATTCTTTCTTGTGAATATGAACAGGAACAGAATCAGGTTTTCTGCTATTCCCCATCAGCCACACCAAACAGCACAGCAAGAAACAAAACCAGAAACTCAACTCTACATCAAAACCCGCATGGGCTGAAAAAAAACATAAATTAATCACCCTGCAGAGTTCAGTAGAACAAATATATGTATTAGCAAGCACACACTGGGCAACTGGGAGTGGCAGTGAGGGTGAAATCTCAGTTCTGTCAAAGCCAAGGAGAGTTTTGCCACCTGACCAAGGTATTTGTGGTCTGATCCTGAGACCGTTAGTAGACAGTCCACATTCAGGTGCATGTCATAAAACCATCCAATGTGCTATCTTTTAACATTACTTTGAATGATTGTTAAGCCAGCAAAAATGCAAAAAGTTACACTGCCAACATCTGTGGAAAACCTGAGTCCATGCTACTGATGCCAACCGGTCTTGCGGGGACAAATCACTATGCTGGTCCATGCTTGCAATATAAAGAATTGTTGCTTTGGACAAATTATAAGTATGATATTACAAAAAGTCTCTTTATACAATGGCTACTTTATATTTTCATGCTTTTTAACCCAGTATCTCTAAGTACTCCTCAGTGAGATCAAACTGGCACCTGTGAAGTATTATAAGGAACAGACACATGGAGAAACTACAGTAGTGCTTTGCTGTTCTACCTAATTTGGGATAAATCTAGACCCCTAACTTTGTCATTAATCTAGTCATCTGGCAACCCCAGGCTCAGCCAGTTTAGTAAGCTGATCAGAGAAGAAAACTCCTCCTTCATTTGTATTCATGAAAGGTTAGAAGCAAAAACTAACAAACACTGAGACCAGGACAGCTGCAGAGTTTCTTCCAGTAGCATTACTGGCTTCAAATGAGTTACAGTGTAAAGAACTGGTTGTATCTGAAGAGCAAAACTAGCTACTTGGCTCAAAGTTAGACAGCTATTCAAGACAAGGGGCAGGACTCAATACGGATCTCCAAAATTCCCAGTCCTGTTCTCTGTATTTTCATACTTGTGTGTTAAAATTCCTTTATATTTCTTTTACTACTTTTACTTTTTACTTACCTTTTTACTTCAACTTCTAGAGATGCAGACTCCCTATGCACTTCCTTCTCACTCTACAAACACCACGGTACTTAGAAAAAGACAGAGACTCGTGGGATGTAAAAATGAGGCTCTAGTTCCAAACTCGGAGAGAGCCAGAAGCCACTGTCTTGTGAGCAACAGGTTGAACCTTTGTCCTTGAGGAAAGACACAGCTTTTGACCCCTGCAGCATCCTGAAACCATCAGGAAGTGAGTCCCACAGCAGAGCAAAACCCTGCAAGTATGGCTTTATTCAGAACCCATTTTGGAGACAATGAGAACTGATTTAACTGCCAAAATCTCAAATCTCTTTGCTAATGTCTCATGCAGGATGAAAACATATGCCTGAAATAGAACACCAAGCAAACAGTGGCCCAACTTCATTATGGTTACAGCTGCACATTAAATCCATAATGCCTTCTAAATTATATGCAGCTTTATTGTGCAGAAGAGTCTCTACCTGTTGGCATTCTCATTGTGGAACTCAAGACAGTCATTACCCTCTATCTCCAAGCACAAATTAACACTTGTGGTTATTATTTAATCATCTTGTTGATTAATATGAAAGATGTTTATTTCCTTGTTTGCAAGTTATGATCCCGAGTTGAAATGATAAAAACTCCTCAAGAGAATGTCTGCAAAGTGCAGTCAAGATATACATTAAATCCTGATGAAATAATTATTCCTTCAATAGATCTGGCTGAATGAGCTCTTCTGGGAAACATACGTGAAAGAGAATGAGATACAAAGGACAATTTACTCAGGAATTGCATATCCAGGCACCTAACTGAGCACTAATACTCAATAGGTAAACGCACCCAAAAAGGCCAAGTTAAGCAAAGCATATAAACAAACAGAAAGTTCAGCCTTTTTAAAGTACAGAATCTCCAAAAATACCTCATGAACAGTTTCGGATGATTTCAAAAAGCAGATTTGATACCAAATCCATTACTAGCTGTCTTAACTTGCCCACCAAGACAGAAAAACGGATTTCCAAGTGATGCACTTCCAACGTATTCGTGCACTTTCTGCATCTCCACTGTTCAAAGGACAGTGCCATATGCTAGCTAAAGCAATTAACTGCTACAGTGCCGATAAATCCTCTTCCTATGAGCGTGGAGTGCCATGATTTTACTAAGAAATTTGGCAAAGGGACTGTTGATGTCCATGCAAGATAACAGGAAACTGAAAAAGGGGAGGAACTGGAGTAGCTGTTATAGAAAATCTGTGCTTTGATGGGAAACAGGCCAACTGCACTAATAATGATGTATGTAGTGCACATTTTAAAAGCATCTTTTCTCAGGCAGCCGTGCACAAAGCTTAATTACAACCTCTGTGTTTGAACGCAAGAATTACTTCACCTGACATTAAAATGAGGTTGTTTCTGGAGTTGGAACATCACAGACATCTTGTACCAACAGCTTGTTTGGTTTAGTTTTGTTTGTTGTTTTGTTGTTATTTTCCTAAAAGGGAAAAGTTTAGGATCTGTTGGAAAGAACAGGCCAATTTAGGCAAAACAAAATATCACTATCAAACTGTAGACTCTGAATATGAATTCAAGGAATTGTCATCCTCAGCTCCTATAAAAAGCACAGTCAGTTCTTTAACTACTAAAGCCAGCTGGGCAGCAGTCTTCATACGCTTTGTCTGGGCTCTTGGACTGGTCCAGGCAAAGTGCACAGGGACTCATCAATCCTTATACACTTCTTGCAGCATCAACAATATACTTGGTGGCATCCCAGCCAAGTACTTATTAGGGCAAAATACAGGCCAGGTCGGTTTGGACATGGGCCCAGCTACATTAAACAAAATCCAACTTCACTAAACTCCTTACTTCAGTAAAATTCATGAAAGTATCTATTTACAGAAAGCCACTTCTGAGACACTCCAGAGTGTTGGATTTTCTGCAGTCCTTATTCAAAAACCCATTACCGAATTTATACCTACATTTTCAGTTCTTTTTTTCTGCAGTATTCCTTTTCTCAGGGGGAACTTGTCCCATGAAAATATGGAAGGCAAAGCTCTCATAAACTGCACCGTTTTTGCCTAGCACCAGAGAGATGGGAGTAAAGCTCATATCAGATCACCTTCTGTAGAAGCCTAATTAGGTGCCATGCCTTTTTCCTGATTTGCTTCTTTTTCTCAGATTTAATCTTATACAGGAAGCCCTCACGTCCACCTTCAGTATCAAAGTGAGCTGCCTGACCTTCTCCAATATCAACTTCTGTCTCTTCACAGGGAAAATTATGACCTGTAGGGAATACTATGCAAGATTTCAGTGTTACAGTCATTTGTTTTCCTGGGTATTCAAGCTTTGACATAGATGTACACCTTCCACCTGCCTTCACTTCCTCCACTCAGCTTCCACCACACACTCTTCTACAAAACGTTCTTGCAAAGTAAACTAAGCTCCACACTTGTGCCTTTCTTCCAATTAAAGCACGAGAGACACCCATGGATATTGCTTTTACCTCTGCATGTTAGATCTACTATCTGCGTTTTGCTTAACTCTTTCCATCTTTGATAGAAGATGTCTTTTAAGATGCTCTGGAGAGTTCTTTTCTCATAGCTAGATGTCACAGTAGAAAATAAAACTAACATATGGCCCATGCAGGGGCATTCAAATATCAAATGACAAGGGACAGCCTCTAACTTGCTCTTTCCCCCACACAATTTACAGATTACTAGGTTTTCTGCCATGCATGGATGAGACCAGTGAGGAAAACCATGACCAGATCAATCACATAATGCTCAGCATTTAGGGAATAAGACTGTGCAACAACGGTGGCTACAAAGCCTGCCCATTAAAAGAACCATATCATTTTTTATTTTAAATGCTTCCTATGTAGTTAACATGACATTTCAGACATTCTGATGTACGGCAAGCTGCTTCTAGCTTACACTCACTGCACATGTTCTGCACATTATAGCTGCAAAAGTAAACAGCACAGTTAAAATCCCTAAAGAACAGTCTACCTTCTGGGCATAATTTCCTCATGAAACAGAAAACTAGTAAAGTTTTAACTTTTATGACTATGCAAAATTATAATATTTTTGCTTAACACTGTGGAATTCATTAAGCTTCAGAAGAGTGATGTGGAGACATACTACAAATGGGTCAACTGAGATAGACAGAGGATTGAATCAACACAGAGGGTTTACAGACAAAACACCACAAGTCAGAAATAGAACTGGGAGTTCCGATTCCCATTATTAAGCCCCACTGACAAACTAATAGAAGAAAACTTCTGCATATTCATTTCAGCATGACTCATTACACAGTAACAGTTTCAGTGTTATCAGCCAGCCTTATCTTTCAGAGATCATTGTCATTATTCATATTGTGAGAATGCTTAAGGAATTCACTAAAAGGGTCAAGGCCAAAGAAGTATACAGCTCAAGCCTTATATACTCCAAACTCTGGAGTTTACTCGAGAGTACTTTTACTAACAAGTTTTGGTTTGAGCTTGACAGACATCAGAGGAGCAATTTTTATCCTGATTCTGAACCCCTTGCAAAGCTTACAAAGTTCTGGACATGGGTTTATGCTGGGAATCTGTCTACTCTAAAGCAGAACTTTTCCAAACCTTCCCAGTTCCCAGCCCAACAAGTCATCACTCCTCCAACACATAACCAATATGCCAAGCTTTTCCCACTGCAAGCCAGCTCCAGAGGAAGTAGTGGGAAAGTCACAGTCTGTCATTTTATCTGCAGTTCCAGTTATTGTTTCCTTAATTACTCATCAATACAGACAACAAATAGACGGATGTCCTACAATACACCCTCTAGCACTCTGTCCCGAGCCTTACACAACTCGCAGAATAAACCTGGCTGGCATTATTACTTTTATTATTGCTATTACTGTTTGATTTGTGGTTCTAAAATTAGAAAGGCAGCACAATGAAACAATGTAGTTCCAACAGCTACCCGAAACTCCAAGTGAACTTAAAAACGAACAAGGTACCCATTTTAACTAGTAGCATTCAATTTCAAAAATAAAATCTGGTTCCAAAAGAGAAATTTTTAAAGCAAAAACTGGGAGTGTCCAAATCTGTCATGAAGGTTTGGAAAGGACAGGCATCCTCTGTATTTCTACAGTAAATTTTGTCCAAGGAGTCCCTTATAAACTATACATTAAATCTGGAGGTTATGATCTGCTCTTTCCCCCAGAACAAGCTTACTAGGTTCCTGTGATGCACATATAGTTTCAGGAGAATATAAAGGCTTTCCTTACATTGGTATCATTACTCAAATACAGCACCAACCCTTTGTTTGCTTAGCTGACCCAGAAATGCTGTTGAGAAGCAGTGCCAGGAAGAACAAACAATTAACGTTCCTTATTCCAGTGGTTCAACTTCCTCAATAAATAATTAGTTCATCTGGATCACAATGCACAGCTTCAAACAATGGCATTTTTATAATGGGTGATGGTAATAAAGTTTCAATAGAAAAAAACATTATTCTGAAACATTCCAAAATGTCAAAACTACATCCAATATTGTGGGGATATTACCAAACCAACATTATGAGAGGAAATATCTCCAATATGAGATTAAGTTCATGCCTTGCCTCTTGCACATAGCATAATCTTGTAATTCAGGCTTGAACTTCAGCCTCTCACTTTGAGTGAGCTCTTAATTTTCTCTTACTATCTCTTATTAAAATCAGAAAGGCAGAAATAAAAATCAGCTATGTTGACATATTAGGAACATCATCTGCTCACAGCCAGTCAGAGAAGATGGGTCCAGAAGGGATTGTAAGAGGTTATCTACACTTTCCCAGGGCTCCATGGTAGGATGAATCTTACCTAATACATTCCAATATATATTTGTCCAACTTGTTTTTAGAAATCTCCGATGAAAGCAAGTCCACAGCCTCCCAAGGCAATCATAATCCCATTTTTAACTAGAGTTAAAATTAGAAAATTCACACCTCATGACTCTCATAAATCTGACTTGCTGAATTTCATGTTCCTTATTTTGCCCCCACCTTCCCAGCATATGTGCAGAGGAGCTTATTTCCTTCTCCTCCAGCAGCTGTTATCTGTATAAAGACCACTACTACATCTCAGTCTTCTCTTTCACAAATAAAAAACTCCAAATCCTTCCAACCTTTCCTTGCAGGTCGTTTCCTTGTTTTCTAACCATAACTGTTGCTCTCCCCCTACTCTATTCACACTTTCATAAAGCATGGAATCAAGGCTTCATACATCAGTGAACCTGAATTCAGGCACCATACAGAAAGACCAGGCAAAGCCACTTTGGGTTAAACTCAAGAAGACCTCTGGAAGATGACAAGTTAAAACAAACCTGTGGGGTACCCCTGACATCAGAAGAGCTTCCTCATGCTGTACAGACCAAAGGGCTGATCCCTGCTCTCAGCTACACATTATTTAAACAGAAGCAATGAACCAAGCCCATCTTCAAGCATCCAAGCGATTTGCATACAGGGATTCAAGAACAAATTTCCACAGTTTTTCTCTTTAATTTTTCCCCAGGTTTAAGATACAACAAAGGGCAGATCTTCACAAACACTGACTGTTACACTCCGAACGCTTTTTCTGCTCTCCCAAACCAGCATCTTCCAAGGCTGCTGCTACAAAATTGTCACAAGTGATGTTGGCTGCATACTGTCTTCAGCTTGCAGATTTAAGGTACTTCTCCATCCAAAGAGCATTGCTTCAATAGCCAGGACCAGGGCTCAGGAATTGACTTTTTTAGATATATATTCCAGAATAACAACTAGTCACCGTAGGCTGCCACATACCATTTCCAGCTCTCTTCACTAATGATGTTAAACAAAGCAAGAGCAGATGAACATATTGCTGTGCTTCCATACTCGCTGTTTACAGTTGTACTATATGACAAACTGCTAAAAACCTATGTAGGTTAATCTTTATGTAAGCAAGACTGTCAACACCTAATATAGGATTATGTCGGTTCCTGGGCTGCACACAGCATAGATAGCTATGTATTGAAAATACAGCTACCTGAATGCCAGCAATATTTCCTCACTCTGTTTCACGAACTAACTGAGCTAAAGCAGGCGGAACAACATCAATCTAGGCATGCTCCTTAGGTAAAAAAGTTGGACTTATTTGCCAGCAGGACACAGACTCACAAAATATGTTAAGCAAAATAAAAATTCTAGTCTCATTTGTATTTTATCAAGAAAAAATAATAAAGACATTTTTAAAACTATAAAGTAATGGAATGGAAAGTAGCCTTTCATTATTAAAGTTAAATAGATCACTTAAAATTTTGCCCTGTAATATTAGCTCCCAGCATACAGAAAAAAGCCAGTATCAAAATGACTTACTAATAAATGACTTGTTACAAAGCATATTACACCCCATGCTACTCATCAAAACCAATCTGGTTTGAAAAGCAAAAGATTTCTTATTCAGGCTGCTCCAGGGAAGAAACAGGCATGTTCTTCTGTGGAAAGGATGAGAGATAAAATGTAGGATATGGCTAACAAGGGTCCATCTGAAGTACTAGATTCAGAAAAGTATCACATAGGGAAGAGAATAACTGAATGAATGGGAAATTCAGTATCTTCACATTCCTGACCACATACAGCATTCTGAATACAATTCACCATCTGTGACTGTAAAGCATCCTTTACCTTAAAAGCTCTGGGGTAGATTGTGTTTTCAGGTTACCTTCCTCATCACCTCCAGAAACCTCAGTTCCACATTTTATTTCACAGATAGAAAATCCACAGAGTATCCATTCCT
>NW_008610774.1:54967-78752 GCF_000691845.1 Merops nubicus
TCAGGTACTTAGTCAAAGGTTTGACACCTACACTGCCAAGCAAATAAGTTCTCAGGGGGCCATTTACTTATTCCTACTGTTAGCGAGTTAAATGGTCACTGACAGCATTAAATAATGGAGTGGAAATCACTCAAGTACAGAACTCATATGCCCACACACTGAGTATTTTTAAACAGAGGACAGACACATCAGCTTCTTGAAGTCCAGCATTCTGTCATTTAACTGAAATGATACCTCTCAGAGGTAAAACAGGCTTAAATTGCAGCACCATTTAAAATACCACTTAGCAGGAAAATGTGAGATGTATGTTCTTCCATCACTGCAGATGAAGAGACTTGACTATTTCTGACCCAAAGATGATAATTTCAAATTTCCTCAGAAATAAGCAACTCCTAAACACCTGCTCAAGACACATTACTACAGAATATTCTGAAGCTTGCCCTGGACACCAACTAGCTTCACTAATAACATTTAGATTAGATTCATTTTATGCTGATTAACTTCCACTGAGTCATTTCCTCCCAGTAAAAACTCCATAGGACAGTGCTTCTTAATAAGTGAGCTCCACCACTGAGGACACAGAAAGCCCAACAAAGCAGAAAGCAGCCCCAAGAGCACCACTCTGTGATGACCAGCAAAGCAGCACTAACTGATGTCAAGTGAGGTACTGGCTAAGCTCTTTGAAACATCCTGCCAAAAGAAACATCTCCCATCCTCCAGCAGGAAGGAAGAGGGAAGTTTTAGAAAGACAAAACTCACTGCTATTTCACAGAGAATTTAAAAGTATCTTCAGAGTAATCCTGCAGTTGATCAAGCAGTGCAACTATAGTGCTGGTACATTATTTTGGCTTGACACTTCATTTTTGTTATAAATGATAATGTGGAATGTCTTATTTTGCCACGAGCACAAGAAAGCAAAGGAGTCTAGCTCAAAATAGAGACAGTGTCACTCGAGTGTCCATTTGCCCTGCAAACCACATCCTGCACACCATAAGCTCAGTGTTATACTGACTGCAAGTTCAGCCATGAGACCAAAATATTCAATTATCAGTCTCATTTTACCATTTTACCTGCTAGGTCTATCTGTCTTAGCAAAGTATTCAAATGGTTACACATGCTATTGGAAGAGTCTGAAAGTCATTAATAAAGTTGCAAAACAGGTGCAAACTGTCAAATTACATCCCCATAGGAAAGTCACTGTTATAATTTTACCTATGGAATGCTCTGTTCTCATTGCAGCAAACGCACCAGTGCAGCTGCCACTGCCACCAAGCTGAGGAGCCCCAAATAATGGAGTGAGAACGACCAGTGCTGTTCAGGAGTCCAGGAACCAAAAAACAGGCAGACCAGGAGGGCTGGGAGGGAGGTAGGAGAAGTGTTCCTCTTGACAATGTAGGAATGGCAGAAAGAAAGGAAGAAGACAAAGGGAAAAGAGACTAATAGCCAGACAATAGGGAGATTCCATATATTCAGGGAAATAGAACAATCATGTGCCTTCAGCTATGGATGAACAAGAAAATACAGAAAGGATCACATGACAAATCCTTAAATTAAGGGATAAATTTTAAGTTCAGGAAAGAAGATCAGAGAGAGGACAAAGTAAGAAGAAATACCTTCATGGCTGTAGCCAAGATTATCTGCAATTACTTCAGACTTTTCTCTAGTTTAAAATTCCTTCCACTGACCACCATTTACCCCAAAAATAAATTCACACTTGGGTGGCTCTGAAGACACAGATTCTCCCCTCGGACATGCCTGTGAGGACATCTGTTTTACAGAGTCTGCTTTGCTCTTTCTCCTCAGCATCATTAATGTCTCAGAATATAGAGCTAATCCAAGAACTAACTGCTGCAACAGCAGTCTGCCCTGAACCACCAAAACAAAACGGCTCAAAGAGTCATCACCACATCTCCTGGAGAGCCTGCCTCTGGTGCTCCAGAACCTCCTGTATTATCATCCATCAAGGCAATCAGGGCTGACAAAAGCCAGTCCTCCGCAGGAGTGGCCTCACATGATAAAGATCTGTAAGACATTTGGTTAGTAGGAGACACTGCAAGTGTTTTGTTGTGCCCCAACTCTGCTTTTGCTATGAAGCTGGAGTAAAGACCTAGAACAACCTCTCCAAAATCCTGATCTCACCATCAGGTCCCCATATCATTAGATTTTGTTTTTCCCTTCTTTCACCATCTTCTCCTTTTCATAATTCCCAACAATCTGGTTGGCACCAGGCTCCCTTTCTTTATTTTGCCACCTCCAGCATACCCCATCTGCTCCCACAGAGTCCCTGTGGCCTGTGCTGTCCAGGTAAGGCTTCTCCTACCAAACATCTCCCTGACACTGATGCCTTGCACTCTCTCTCCTTGGTTCATATAAAGATCTCTACATCTCTATAAAAGGGAGCTTCATCTTACAAGGCAATAACTCCTAGATGCCCAGTGCCGCTCCATCCAATCACCATCCTCCCTTTCTCAGCCAGTTCCCTTTGAGGCTCTTTCAGATCCTCACCACAGGCTCTGATCATTCAGTGCCTCCCTCCTCCAATTAAATAACCATATGCTAATCACAGATCTATTGGCCTTCAGGACATCTTTCATTCTTTTAGCACTGATTTAAGCCAATGTCCAAAACTCCACCTTCCCTCTACTCTCAGCTACTCCAATTCCTTTACCTCTTTCCTTTGCTGAACTACAGCTCTGTCTCTCATCTTCATTTGCCCCATCAGTCTCAATCATCATGGATGAGCTCTTCATAGCAGGCAGGCTGGCTTACCCTATGCTGATAAAGCACTGTGTAAATGTATGATGCACTATTAGCAATGATACCAGTAATGATGTGCTGCTCTTAAACATGCTGTCTTGAGAGTCATTTCTGTTTCCAAGAACAAAGACTACTAAATTCAGGCTTATCTTCTAATTTATCCTCCTTACAGACTAGCATGAAACAGGATATATCTAAAGCATGCACTGTTCTGTTTGTCCTTAATTATAGGCAGTATTATGCTGCCACAGCAACTAGGGAAGCTTAAGCTGCCCTAAGATGATACAAGATACTGCACAATGCTGCACACCCTGCCCCGTCTCCTGTCCCTGCATAGCACCATGCTGCACACAGGTCACGTTTACTCTCCAGGGGCAGTAGCAACCACATTCCAGCAGCTGCAGCAAGGCACCGGCAAGACGAGGCAAGCCCTTTGGTGGCACCCGCTCCGTCTCCATTTGCACATTTTCCTGCACTCCCTGGCTCCATGCAGAGAGGAAAAGGGCACTGGGAAGGCATCCCCCTCTCCAGCACCATACAGTGGGGAGGACACTGACAGGACCACGCTGCTCCAGCTCACTAGATTCAGAGGATGGATTCATTAAAGGGAAGGGGTTAATTATATATCTGACTCCCCCAAAACATCTGGATGCTCCACTTCATCAGCACATCTGTAGCTCTCCACCAAACCACAGATTGCTCAGCCACCTCCTGACCAGCTTCAAACAGCAACCAAACAGTGGCACAAGAAAGTGAGGCATTGTGGGGCATTTAAACGAAGAAGCGCTGATGCACTGAGAGGCTCTGGAGCTGCATTAATGCCAGCAAGCCATCCTGTTCCTGAGGAGCCCCGCAGCTCCTGTGACCCTGCTATGACACTGCAAAGCAGGGATATATCCAAAACCCATGCATGGTGGATTTGTCAGCAAGGCAGTCTTCACTGGGAAGAACTGGTACCCCACCTTCCTAGGTAACTAATTCAATTTTAATTTTCCCATATCACATCAGCACAGGATTTCTTGGGTGTGGGTTATGCCTAATGAGGAAGCTTTAGGAAGGGACTCTGCTTCTTCCCTTGACCCATCATTCACCAAGCACTTACTACGGTTCCCTGTAACTACAGCAAGCACTTGTGTTTCAGCCTCACAGGCTAGCTTAACTACCACAGGTCAGCACAAAAAGGTTTAACTCAGGATCCAATGAGTCACACATTTTCTTCACCTTTTGGTGAACTACTGCTTATTCATAACCCAGTTATCCACTTGATCTGTCAAAGAGATTTAAATTGTGCCAGCTCTGCACAAAGCCAGGATACCAGTGCATCCCAGCAGGGTCCAGGGCAAAAGTTTACAGCTGTTACACACAGAGAACTGGTGAACTACATTATAAGCTTAGCAGAAATATAATTCTTGCTTTCAACAGGACAGAGGACGGTAGGATGAAGTGATTTAGACAGAAACAACTTAAACATGGCAACTGAAAAAAAAAAAAAAAAGTATGATTCATTCCTTTATGCTTTTCTTCTCCTGCATTAAATTCTGTAAGTACTGATAGTCATGGCATAATCAGGTTTAACAGGTTAGCAGTAATATATGCCTCAAGTGTTTCTAATACATCGTAATCTTTCACAGAATTTCCATCACTGTCAAACTGAACTACTGATTTTCAGTTGATGCTTTTAACATGTTTCTATGGTTACTTTCCAAGGCCATATCACAGAAGCCTGAATAGCAGTTCAGAAAGACAAAAGGCATTTTGCATCCTTCACCATATTAAATAATTTATGAAAGTTAAGACATCCTCATGGAAAAAAAAATCATAAAAGAATAGGTTCTGAGGTTATTTTCTCAGCAACAGTCTGAAGCACAGTAAAATCAATATCTCTACAAAAGCCTTCAACAAGTAGACTATTTGACTAATGTTCCATATGGTACAAAATGCTATGGAACGTGTTCTAAGTTTAGATCTATATGCACGAGCCTACATGAACTGCATGAATGGACCTTAAAAAAGAATATTTAGACATCTGATTTGCTGCTGTCAGCTTAATCTTTTAAAATTGGGCACTAGGCATTGTCTCAGAAAGTGTTTTGAATCTAAAAGGAATGCAAAAATAAAACTGACAAAAATGATGTAAAAATGGTACCGGCAGCCTTTATTATTTCCATCATTTTTTATTCAATGCCACACAGATTTCAACTGTCCCCAAAACGTTACAAATTTTGACTAGCATAATGAAAGCTTGTACACAAAATTGCTGAATTCTCTGCCTACCGCTACACTAGATCAGAGTTTATTGGAACTAATTGAAGTGTCTGAGGCTTGGAACAAAAACACATTAGTCATTTAGTGGTTGTGCTAATATTGCTATGCCTTTCCTACAGTTTCATTAGATACAGGCTCCTTCAATACCCTAATCATATGCTCAGTCACAGCACAATCAGTACACAGAGTACTGACAAGCTGTCCCACCATGCCTTAAGCTGATAAGGTGCCTGCTCTATGAGTAACCTCAATTATTGACTATATTTTATGGTCAATCTAATGACCAAATGCTTATCAGTGAACCATCAGGTGCCTGTAATAGGATAGTGACCCTTAGTTTATACGTACCATTACTGCTCATTAGTGAATAATTAGATTCTTTAATCCACAACTCACAGGCATTAAAATATGATGGAATATCCTGAATCTAGAAAAAGACGACCCTGTTTATTTTAACTCTTAAATTTAAATGTTCAATTACATTACTCAGAGATTGTATGTTATTTTCTTGTTAAGAAAAGCTGCCTGTGAAAAGCCTATCATGTGAAATGTTTTATATCATGCCTAAATTGACACAGCTTTCCCAAACATGCAAGAGTATGATGAGAGTGGAAAGATAAGGGAGGTGATTCACCATTGTGATTCTCCAGACTTATTAACTTAAATGGTTTCAACCTAGCAGAACCCAGCAACACTGCAAATGATTTAGAAACTTTAGAACATCTGTCAGTGCTATGTTTGGAAGACAGTTCATCAAACAAAAGCAAGCAGATGCAAGGGAGTGGAATCTTCTTTTTTGGCAGGTAGTCCATTAATTTATTCCCCTCAAGTGCGTGCCCATTCTCCTCCTCCTCACTGCCCTTCTCCTGCCTGTTCTTGGAAACACCATTTCCTCTCTTCATCACCTCACCAGGTGTCCAGGTGACAAAAAACCCAACAGCTTATTGCAGCTTTGTACCACAATATGCCAATATTTGCTTAGCTGCAAGCATAGCCCACAGAAGGGTCCTACAACTATCTCACATATTTTCACATAGTAACATAAAGTTTGTTCAGGTTCCTTATACAAAAAAAACCCCACAAACCTAGAAACAGGTACAAAGTGTGGAGCTCAAAGTGAGGCACAGCTTATGCCACACCAAGGGACAAAGCCCAGCTGCAATCTTCTCAAATCTGAAGAATGTAAGATTAAATTTCTCCTCCTGCTTTGTAAGGGTAAACTGGGAGCCTCTTCACAGTTACTTATGTCTATAAACTAGGATTTTTGCTGTGGCTTTCTTATGCTGTCAGTGACCTACTGAGAAGCTGCATTTTCTGCTAAATCCTCCAGTCCTTTGGTAACATGACCACTGAGTAATGTCGGGCAATTGCTTGTGTGACACAGTCAGATGTTAATCAGACCTTTCCTCCTATGACAGATCAGAGTGAGGAAAAAAGCTTAAAACTGATTTAATTTCTTAATACGCTTCTGTCTTCTGGCTCTAATATTTAGCTTTGATTTTGAATACTTAGCACTTCCATGCTAGACACTCTGCATTTCTAGGTAATGAATAAAATACTTTTTTTTTTTTTTTTTTTAAAAGCAGAACATAATTACGCTTGAAGAAATTAGACATGACACACAAATGAGAAAGAGCTTTGGATGAATATGTAGATTTGGGCTGCACATATGCTTAACAAAATCAGTGCATTCACTGCAAAGACTATCTTCAAAATCATCATTTTAACCATAGTTCTCTTATCACAACATAAACATTTTGCTGCAGCTCTTAGCTATTATTTTCCAGGTGAGGACATGAACTCTTTGGACAGTCTTTTAAGTCTGTGACCTTACAAACACAAAGTTCTCAATAAGGAACAAACTGGAGTAAAAAAAAACTAACCAACCAAAAATAAACTTCACAGATATCTTCCCTTCCCAGGCACAAGACAGCTCACAATCAAGAGTCCAAGGGTATTACTTCACCAAATAAAGACTCCAGTTTTAATGTGAAAAAGACATTTATTGGCTGCCGGGAAACCATGCCACTGCCCAAAAGCTAATTGTGCTAGGACCTGTACAAACACAGTTAACATGGTTTCATGAAAAAACAAGACTGGGATCCTTCATTCATGTAAAGATAAATTTGTATTTAGTGTTTTACTGCTAAGGAAATCACAGATGCAGTTTCCACAGGCACCCTATGAAGGCTTTGTCTTCCAAAGTAACTAACCCTGCACCCCAATACACTGAATGCTAACATACACAGATTTTTGTCTAGCTACTTTATTTCCATGACAAAACAGCTCTTTTCCCAAGCTGACGTCCCAATCCAGCCCCTTTTACAAAAGAGCTCTTGTAAAAAGATGGAGATACTCAGTAGATGTGGTCAAAGAGAGGCCAATGATTTGAAAAAAATAAATATACATGCATGTGATTATCAATACATTATTTGCATTTATTCCAGTAGAGAAGAAAGAACAAAATGTGCCAGGCTCTGCATAACACCAGTAACACACTGGCCTTGCTATGAAGTTTAGGATTTAAGTGGCTGAGGAGCGAAACATGGTAAGGGAACAATCAGCAAATACAATGAATGGAGTCTACAACATAACACTAGTGTCATGACTCCTCTTTCCTCTCTAGGTGCTTGCTTAGAGAGGATTAGCTGAACAGAGACACAAAGGACAGGGAAGTAGATGCTGCTGCAAAGGACTGAAGGGAAGAATGACCTCCTTCCTCAGCATGGTCCAGGCTGGATGCTGCAAAGGGACAGAGGAGACCAGAAAGGAACGGCTGGACTATAAAAGCCTGAGAGCCCATCAGCGCTGAGCAAAAACAGCCCAAACTGTTGATACCCCTATAACTGTGGTCCCTGGATAAGCTGCTTTCAGGTAACTGATAACTGTTCAAGAAAAAAAAATTATTTCTCACTTTAATCTCTCCCTCTAAAAACCACGACAAAAAAAAAGAAACAAGTGCTTTGTGGGGAAAGAAAAGAATTCAACTACCCCTGTTCTTTGGTTAAAAAATTGAAGAGAATCAATTTTGAACAGAGGAAACATGGGTAGGAAATAAGCAATGTACTAATGGATTTTAAAATGTTTTAGCTAGCATATAGCCGCTAAAGCTATAAAACTCTGATTCACTCAAGACAAAGACAGATTCATGAGAAGCAATTAGGGCCTGATCCAATGTACAAGGATGCCATTTGCAGTCTTGCTGCTGACTTTAAGAATCTTTGAATCAACCCAATGACAATCATGAGTAAGGATCTGTCGCTTTACAATAAAATCAGTACTGAGTTTTCCTGACCAGCGACAGAAACTTCACTGGGAGACAAGATTTGGGGTCTTATTTCAGATTATTAGGCACTGATTTCTTTATCTCAGTTCCAAGGAGGGTATTTTATTTTCCAGACTCCCCAGTGTCAGTGACAGTCTTTATGTTTCCCTTTGACACACAGATTCACACTGAAATAAATACAGAAGTAGATTAAGCTAAATCACACTGTTCATATCCACAGTATGAAAAACGGTAATGAAAGCTGTGCTGCTGTCCAGTCTAGATTCTTTAGAGAGGATTCATCTGTCCTTGTTTAGTTAACTAACCGAGAAAAAAGATGTCTGAGCTTTTCCCCTCACCTTTCCTCTCCACTCCGACTGATTTCAGACACCTATTTTAAAATGAAACAAATCATCTTCTGTAGGCAACCAGTCTCTGTATTGACTTTTAAACCTGCAGCACTTAGCACAGAGATAGAACGTTAACTTACACTCTTGGAGCAGTCATCTTCCCACCTCTTGTGTTCAGACAGACTGTGATATGTGGGCATATAATGCTTAAGACTCATTGTACTGTGTTCTTCTAAAAACCAGGACCTCAGAAGCTAAGCACCCTCTGAGGTCAGATTGTAACTTACAGTAAACATGATTTATTTAATGGTGCAAAATGTTTTAAAGATCAAGAAAAAGGAAACAATACAATTACCATCGTGATTACATGGTAAAGATCCTCACTTAGTGCATAAATTTGACTTTAATGCCATTCACAGACATACGTTTTTTCAATATTGTCTCAAAACATGTTCAGTTCTGAATTTAAAAAAGGAGTTTGGAATGCAAGTACAAAGCCCTGAATTTTGTTGTTTTAAATACCATCTGCTTGACAGCGTATTGCATTTAATCAACATTGCTAATTACAACAAACATTTCACAAACAAAACTAACATATCATTTTTGTTGTAAGACTTAAGAATGGAAAAAAGACTGTTCTGTGCTACTGCTAAACAAAAAAAATAGAGAATCTTAAATTGTTTTAACTACTGTTGCTACCAACTATGAGTATTTTTTTATTCGCTTAAAAAGACTAGGCTATGGATAAGTATAACTTTTTTTTATTTACATCTGAGTAAAAAAAAATAAACTGTTACGTCAGCTTCTGCCCCAGGGAAACCTAGAGAAAACGGTCTTGACAGAGGTGGAAATGGCCATTAAGGACTAAAGAGCAACACACATTTTCTTGGGTTCTGGTCAATAGAGGCTCCTGCTCAGGTCTCCATAGAGACAAACAGCATCATCACCACATCCCTGCTCCCCAGTAACCTTGGAAAACCACAGTCATGACCAGGTGACCAACTCCACCTCTCAGCAACCAGCACCACACACTACACTCTCTACCATGGCAAATACTCAACAGCATTTCACAGCCATTTGAAGACCCACGACCAGTTACAGAAACCAGAAAGGCAAAAAACTACCTTATGAAGAAGGAAGCTGCAGCTGAGGTACCTGCCGAGACCCCAGCTGGAGTAACCACACTCTGGGAGGCTGCCAGGCCACCTGCTCCCACAGGGTCAGCGTTGTTCTGCCCTGAGCTGATCTGAACGTTGGGACCATCTCGGCCACCTTCTGCTGCTGCTTCTGGCTGAAAAAAATAAAAACATACCTACAGGTTAATACACTTGCTGAATGGCCATGACAGGAAGAAATCTCAGGCAGTACTTCCAAAGAGTGTCTTTGCAAGGGTGAAGCTGAAGATCAGCATCAGCTGAGGAGCAATACAGCTGGACAAGCATACCACAGTAGGTTCTGCAACACAGAAGGTGAAAACCATCACCACAGCAGATGAGCAGAAGAACACAGACCCTTTGTGATGGGTAATGCACAGTTAAATAGTTTGACAGGAATGAAGAAATGGAAAATGAAAAGCAGAACCCTTTTGTTTTACAGTGTTATTCGGAAGCTGGCAGAACTGTTTATCTGGTTCAGTTATAATTGCCAGGAGTTATTTCTCAGTGGCACATCATCTTCAAGACCTATCTGTTTAAGGGGAACTAACTAAACAGTCACATTTGTAACATGTTTCCACATGAATAACCACAAGAACTAAATTTTTTTGAAAAATTGATTGTTTAAAATATATATACAGCCCTGCTTTGCAGTATTATTTATCTTAGCAGCACAAGTGTACATCATGTACATGAAAATCATTCCAGTGGAAGAACAATAGTGACTGTAGATGCATCTTCTCCAGAATAATGCTTCTGCGGCATCTGAGACAGAGTTTGAAGAGGAACAATTGTTTTGGGATTTTGCCAGAATACCAGATATCTGTATTGTGAAATTGTGTCATGTCGATACCTTCATGTTTTAGGCCACCAACTCTTTCAGTACCAAGCTCAATTAAGCCCTATCAGTCAAATTCTCATTGACAGTGCTGAGAAGGCCTCCTTTTCGGAAGAACCTGCTCTGTGTCTAGGACTACTGAAGATTTAATTAAAGACGACACCACAATAAATATTTGTCAAAAGAGTTAATTGATTCATGTATGATAATATATGATGCTTCCATCATCTGAAATACTACTTTGACATTTCCAACTAATTAGCCAAAATAAATTCCAGAAAAGGAGACAGCCCTGTAATGAAGCACAAATGCAATTAAATACTTCCTGGGATGCCACCAAATTTTAAATTTTGTGCTGCTATAGATCATATTTTACAGCTACAGATATGCAGACATGGTAGTGGGGCATTCCCAGTTATGTACACACCCTCAATTTTCTCATACACTGACAACCCAAACAGATGTTTTCTCATGAGAACCGAGGCAACATGGTTATTAGGTACCAAGTAAAAGAAAGTAGTACTCAACTGGTACATGAAAGACCGTCTGGAGTTTCATCTGAGCTCATTCCCATAGGTTGAATGCTGAATACCCAGTTCCCAAAGTCAACAAGAAGAAAGCACACTCAGCTCTTTTGAAGGTCTGCTCTTCAAAGATTAATACTATTATCAGTATTATGGACTGGCTGACTAATGTTTTACCATAGACTGCTACACAAAAAAATACTTTTATGGAGCTCACCTCAGAGATCTGAGGCTGAGACACACAAGAAAATTCATCCAGATTAACTTAATCCTAGCAAAGCTACTCACGCTAGAAGCCTAACTGGAAATTTTGAATAACCCTCTGCAAAACTCTTGACTGTAATACAGAAGTCTCATGAGATCAGATTTCTTAGTGACACAGACAGAAAGGCAGAGACTGAGCACTGCTAGATATCCAGACTGGCACAAAGAAATGTTATGGAAGGAACGCACGCTTAAAAAGCGTCTATCCCATCCATGATCTACTGGCACTGACAGCCAGGAATGGGGATGCTTGGAAAAGGACCAGATTTAATTGCTTAAAACTAAGTGATGGGGTAATGAGGTCCTGGAGGTGGTCAATAAAGCAGGTACTTGATCATTGAAGCAATAAATGTGTGGCCTTGACCTATACCAGTCACAGAAAGCATATGGCATGGGGAAAAACATACAGACTAGGAAAAATCCAATGTGACGTCTGAACTGACCTCTCTGAGCTGAGAGGGAATGGCGCTTCAGTTCCAAAATCTTCATCAAATCACTCATGACCAAACACAGAAACTACAACCTGATCACTAGACAGTCACTAGTCAGTGTTACTGACTGCACTGAAAGTTTACAGTGTCGTATGTCTCTGCATCCAGAGATGTTTGGTTTAATTTTCTAAGAAAAGGCTTGACAGGCAAAAGCCATTAACCCTCTGGAAAACACCCAATCCTCAAAGGAAAGATTTCCAAAACAGCTCTATAGACCCCTTCCTTCTACTCTCTACAAAACCACATGAAAACTGGTACTAGTGAGAGCACAGCAAGGACAACACTTGAAAATGTCACACCAAGCGTTTTGTACATGCAGGGATGACTGACATCTCTGTACTTCATTTCGGCCCCTCCATCATGGATAGGAGGGTTTCGGTACTGGGTCCCAGTGCTCATCCTGAGGCCGTGGAAGCAGAGATAAACACACTGCATTTTGGCTGGCAGCATCCACACACACAGCTGAGGTTGGCAGGGCCACAACAAATAATGACAGCAGGAGTTGTTCCCAGTTAAGATGGCCAAAGGCTGGGGGAAAGGGCAGGAAGAGACATAGGCAACCTAATACCCCAGGCTGTGGAGGTGTGATGGGCAGAGCAGGGGCATCCCCTGCCCCATCCCCAAATCCCAACACACACATTCCCCATGACCAGATGGCAGGAAACATCTGCCCAGGTTTACACAGGTCAGACTAGTCCAAAATTACACTGTAGAGAAGTTGGCCATAGGTAAAATTTCCAGGGACACAGCATGCTGTCAGGCCACTACCATCTGAAGGACAATTACAACCCTAACAAGCTCTTTATAAGTTTGAAGTGCAAAGCCAAAAACTAAGCCATAATGTTTCCAGTTTCCTGAACATTTCTGTTCTCTGGACATTGACCTCTGTCCAGGCATCCAAAAAAGCCAAGCTAGGTTGCTGCCACTTTGTCTCTGCAATGCATGCAAAATATGTGCCTGGTAACAGGCAAGAAAAACGTGGTAATATTAACATTCTAGATACAAATAAATCAATGCCAGGATAGTACTGTCAAGGTAAGGGAGAACCAGAAGGCTGAGCAGATCTGCAAATGAAAGTAACCAGATACGGTGTCCAAATGTAAGTGCCAAGAACAGATTCACAGAGGAGGAACTGCACAAAATTACGGAAGTGTCAACAAGTCTGACACACATCTGTGTAATCAGAGTCAGAACCCAATACAATTTATTTTATTTCAAAAAATGAAAGCATTCAACAGGGCTTCAACAAGGCATTGCAAGTGAGGCTCCAGCAAAGTCAAGCCTGAGTATGTACTGGGGGGACTTTTTTCCTTTTCTTTTTATGTTATATTTACCCCTTTCTGAACAGCAAGCAAACATACAGAATTTTGAGTATTTGCATTAGCTTACTATTTTCCCCTTCAAACTAGAATGTCACAGCTAATTAAGTTGTAAAAACTGCCTGATCTAATGATTATGGAATATATTAAATATGTTTGTATATGATAAAACAGTAATTTTCCCCCTAAATGATTCATGCTAAAACTCTTATGACCCACTACCACTAACTGGAAGAAACATAATGTAAATCTCTATTTGGACAACTCTCATACTAAAGACCCTTCTTTCTCATAAGCTGGATAAGTCCTCCATATGTCTTCTGTGTGAAATGTCTCCTCCTGACTAACTAGCACTAGGTGAAGTTAACAGCACAACATACACCAGGTTGAAGTGAAGCATGTTCTGGATAAACTTTTTACTGATATTTGAGAAGGCTTCTGCCAGGGTTCATTATAAAATAACATTGGCATTTTAGAACTACAATACACTACTATAGTCATTTTGTGACCTGTAGCTGCAATGTGGTAACAAGAATGCCCAAACCTGTAGTTTCAGACTTTTACACATATCTCATGTTCAATGTAAATCAAATACAAAGCATAATATCCCTTCCCTCAAAATAGGTTTTCAGCTACAGGGGTTGCTAATGCCTGGCTTACCACTGATATCTGAAGATGAGGCAGGAGAAAAATCACAGATAGCATTCAATAGAAACAGGAGGGCCCAACTGCTTACAGTCACAGACTGTAAAGTAAAACAGGAGATCCAAAGACAACCTGAGGGCCCTTGGTTTTCAGACTAATATCTGAATTACTAAAACAGGTTAAGGGTATGGATCTTCACCACCAAAATCCACCAGCATTCTGTACTTCACACACAGAAAGGACCTCATCTTTCAACTGCAGGACACATGCACGCAGCTGCATCCAGTGCTGGTGCCCTTGGCAGTACAAGGATGGAGAAGCAACAGCTTGCTCCCTTCTGGTCAGGGGCTCTTCATCTCAGTCTGACACAGATCTCTCCTAAACCATGCTCCTTGGTACTTGACAAACATCCAGGTTTTAGGCAGGACTTGGGCAGGCCTTTTTCATCTACGAAATGCCCATTCCTTCCTTCAGCCTGCCCAGGTTGTCAGGCTGGAAGGTCTCTACAGCCAGGGTTCTGGTAACACAAAGATGCCATCAGACAGCAATAGACAAATTACTTCACATTTCAGCCATTCAGGACACTAGCACCAAAAGAAGCTGCAAGTGACACTCTTTTTTCTTCACAGCTATCTAAACAACATTCACGTGAACTTCACCGTCTTATTTGTGCAGTCAGGAGGACACAAAAAGGGGCTATCAAGAGGGATGTAGATACATCTGCTGTACATAAACACTCTTAAAATGGGACTTTTTCAATTTAAATGCAAAGTGCAGTGGACTTAGAACAGCCAGGCTAGAAGAACCATTTCTTCTAACACCTTTGGGCAAGCATCAGAAAGTGTTGCCCAGAGCCCTCCTTCCTGACATGTATTAGAGTAGTTATAGCCTCCAAAGCCAAAAAATATAGCTGTGTACTGCTCAGGGTGTTCTAATTTACCATTGTGGTCAAAATTTAAAATGAACTGCTTATTCAAGTGGACAAATATATAGTTGAATCCCTGCTTTTTGTCAGAGGCTGGTATGAGCAAGCAAAGGAATTCATTAACCAGCTCATAATAATGCAAATTTCTGACAGCTTAGGATTGGCCTTCCTACAAGGAGACAAATGCTTTTCCATTAGGACTGACTTCCACAGGCCAGATACGTCTTTAACAGCAGCAAAACACAAGAGATATACAGAGCTTTGAACAGAGAGAACTCATGTCACGGACCTGACTCTCCAACAAATCTCTCAATAACTCTAGGTCTCAACTCAACCAAAATCTCACTGTGCCTTAATTACTCTCTATTCAGCAAAACAGAACAACCATGTTCCCAAGTACTACAAGTCTTACACTATTATTACAATCACTATATTGTTATAATGATTGACACATTATGTCGTGAAATAAAGGCAAAGGTTGACCAAGACTGTCACACCTAATTTCTATTTCAGTCGGGCTTGAACTGCTTGTATATTAGATGTAACTACTTTAAAGAGAACATCCCCTGGGATCAATTTGCCTGACAGCTACCACATGCAAGGCACCCATTGACTAGTCTCTCTCTCAAAGAGGTTCAAGCCCTCATTATCTGAAGGGAAAACTGGTTCTTCAGTGCACCCAAATCTAGAGAAGATTCAGTTACAGGCAAGCTCATAAGGCAGCATTAAGCCTGCAAGCACAGGGACAGCTCTGTTGAAGGACACTGGGGTCCCACATTAGAGATGGATCTCTGAAGATTGCTGTTTTTTTTTTCTCTTGTGGCTGTTCCCTGCTGACCTGCTGTTTACTCTCCATGTGGGAGCTGTGAAATCCAGACAGTCATAATTCACCATGACTAGAATGAAATCTGCAAGCCTACAGATGTCCCAAAGTGCTTTCAAGTAGCAAAATGTCATGGCAGTAATGAGGAACTCCAGAAGAACTGCCCAAAAATCAACATGGAGCAGCTACAAAAAAAAAAAAAAAAAAAAAAAAAACACACACAAAGAACTTTTGGGCATCACAAGACAGGGTACAAAGAACAAAGAGGGTGTCCACATACTTAGTATACTGAGTACAAGGTGCAGCTCTAGTGCTGCATCTCAAGACAGGGCTAGTGGAGTAAGGGAAATGACAGCGACAAGCAAGTAAATGGTCAAGAAGATGGGAGTAGCTGCCTCAAGAAGAGAGATGAAAGAAGCTGGGACTCTTTTTTGGAGAGATGAAGGCTGAGGGGCAGTCGGCTGAGGTTTAAAAAGTCATGGAGGTGGTAGGTAAGCTGAAAAAGAGTATTTCTTTGCACTGGGACAGTGAACTCATGGAACCTGCTGACATAAGAGGCTGTGGAGGCAAAGAGTGTCAGCAGAGTTAGAAAGGAATCAGATAAATTTCTCTACACCAAGCCTATAAGCAGACACTAAAGGGAACAGACAGGGATGCGTCCCTGAGACTTCCCCAAGTGTACATGCTGAGGAGCATGAGCAGACTGCAGAAAGCAGCCAGGCTCCATACATTTCCCTAAACACCACTTCCAGCTCCACTGCTGGGGACAGCCCTGGGCTAGACAGCCTGCAGCTGAGACCCAGAATGATATTTCTGATGTTCTTATCATTCCCATAAAATCTTTTCACTGGTCTTTCTTAGCTGAACTAGTAACAGGAGGTTGCCCCATGAGTATTTTGGACTCATCAGGGGAGGCTGGTAAGACTCAAGGGGATGTCTACGACAGCTACTCTGCACAGACCAACTAAACCCAGACCCTCCCCAAGCCAGGCATCACAAGTGCCACTCCCCTTTTCGTCTTTCCGCTGCCATTCCCCTCTGCAACAGCCAACTGCCTTGCCCTACTTTATCACCATCACTTTTGAGAAGCAGAAAGGGGAAGTTCTGAATGGCAGGTTATATTGTCTAACACCACCAAAACCACAGCAATTGACTCCTGTCTACAGCACCTTTAAAATGCTCCCTTCAACTAAGGTATCAGAAAAGAACAAACTCATCCAGTTTTGAGATAATTGTATCTATGCAAACCAAGAGGAGTTAACTCATAAGTGTTTGGGCACCAAACAAAAGTAGCAATAATAAAATGTCAGCTTTGGAAAATGCCCAACCACAACATCAGTTTGTATCATAATTTATATGGACTCACTTCCCTAGAAGTGTTTCATGCTTGTATCTTACAAGTACTGCATTCGAATTCAAAGCAAACCCCTAATTATTGATCCTTCATTACACTGGGAAATTACCTCATCGTAGTTTTAGAGTTCTATTTATAAGTTTAATAATCTCATCATTGATTACGGTGACTGTATTCTAATTATAAATCCATTATCTCCTCAACAATGAAATAAAATCAATAATGCACGTAAATGGGAAAAAGAGGAATTTAAATGCATACATTAATGTCATTTCAAGTAGCACTATTTTATGCACCATCTCTAACAAAACTGTGTCACATCATTAGCAATAATGTGAAAAATCTTTTTCAATTAACAGAGCTGATTTGATGCTATGTTCAGTAAAGTGGCAATCCATTCCATTAAACACACACATACAAAGTGCTTGAAACATCTATGAACTCTATCTATACATCATAAATTCTCTCCCAAGTGCTGAAACAGAAAAGGAGATACATTTTCTACTGAAGCTTTTTAAACCTCCTTTCAGAAGCTACCACCCAGGGCAGTTCAGTGATTCTAGTTGCAAATAGCAAAGAACACCAATATTTGCCGTGTGCTCAGCTGCTCATGCCACAAAACAACAGGAAACGCTTTCAGCAATGCTCACACTGCACGCAGCTTGGCTACCTGGAGGCCCAGAGCCTCAACATGCCATAATTCCAGTAGACAGCCCATGGCACAAATGTTTTGAAAAACACTTTGAATTTAACATGTACAATGTTCAATCCTGTTTTACAAAAGCAGGAAGATTGGGCACCCCACACGTGCATCCAGCCATGCAAATTGGTTCCCTCCATGGGGTATATGGAGACCACTGCAAAGACTTGCTCTCCACGAGCCTGCAAACAACTAAGGTCTGAGCTCAGCATGAATTTATCTGGTTTCTCTGCTGCATTCACCTCTGAAACCAATGAGCGTTACTCAGCTGCAGCCCACCCTTAACAACCCATGTAGTGGTAGCTTCATAAAAGCACTTCTACATCAGATACACAGAGTCTTCCTCAAATATTGAAAGACACTTCTGAGCTCCAGACAGAACATGTAGGCCTTCCTTGTAAGGTGGTTTCTAAAGTTAGGGTGGCATGGGATGTGTTGATTAGCAACCAGTCTAACAACCATGGGGAGAATTCATAGTGGAGCATGTGCACAGTCTGAATGGACTAGCAGGAAGCAAAAGAAGCTGAAGGGGAGTGAACAGAAAAGGCCAGAGTAGAAAGCCAAGAGTAGAAAAATTAAATATTTGAAGTAAAAAAAGGAGGGGATTTTTTTAAACTTGTGTGGCTTACGATACACTTGCTGGATGAGAGAATTACTTACAGGCCAAAAATAAATTCAGCAGATTATCATTTGCACATAATCTCTAAAATCTGCTTGTCTTAAACCTACCTCTGATGAGTACAGGTGAAGTCTGGGCCAACATTCTTTATTACTGCTTGTTGACTTCAATTGTCAACAACAGCAAGTATAGACTTGTTTCCCTGTGAGAGCTGTAATAACAACTGCTTAGCCTGGAGGGGTGAAGGATCAAAAAAACTGTTTTCAGGTGGTAATTTGATCCTGAGAAGGGACTGAGTCCTGGAAATAGTTACCCTAACCTACAACTGTAAAACTAATCCTATGGCAGAAGTGTCCAATCCATAATATCGAGAGACGCAATCCGCACCCTCACCCAAGAAAATGCTCACTTCCATCTTGTAGCCAATACCCTTTCTGTCAACTCCCAACATTTTTCCTAAATCACTGTGATGCCTGCGAATACACTAAAAAGTAGCCTCATTTTCACCTTCAGCATCCTACACTGGGGGCAATCTACATTTTTATCCGCACATTTAAGGCTGATTTTTCAACCCACACTTTCTAAGCTGGGCTTCTACCTGGCTGCTGAGGCAGGGTGCCACTGACTCTGAACACATGGCACTGGCACCAGCTTCATCCCCCCACATCACACCTCACACCTGCATTTGCTAAGGCAGCAAAGCACAATGTAAGGCGTCACTGCCCAGCTGAGACTGAACAGTCTCAGGAAAGGTCTCTTCAATGGGGGCTATAAATTAGGTTAGTATGAGAAAGCATTTAGCAGCTTGGATCAAAAGGTTTCCTTCTGCTGTTCAGACTTGTTACATAGAGTGACCAACACTAACTTTGAAGTTCAGTTTGGGTTTTTTTTCTGCCACCCCCTTTCCTTTATGTACTTTCTCTACAAGAGCAGTAACACCAACAGCAGTAAAGCTAAAGGGAAAACAGAAAAGCCTCTATGCAGCCCTGGCCCCACCAGCTGTTTGGTATTTCATACCAACTTCTGCAGAATCAGGATGTGATAGAGTCTGAGAAATGTCCCAAAGCTCAAAGTCATCCAGATGTCTCACAGACAAGATTAATGGTCAAAGTGCTATATTTTAATTGTATCATTACAAAATATATTTCATGCATTGTATTAATAAAAGGTCACTGAGAAACCTATCAAGAAGGATTTTTTAAATTCATTTTAAAATCCATTTAGCATGACATTTATCAAAGTAAAAAAAGTAAATGCTAGAAAGTAAATCTTGTCGTTCTGTTTTCCACAGTCAGCTTTTTATTGCATCTTTTAAGCAACATGTAAGCCATCCTTGCTATAAACAAATAAAGAGGATTTAAGGGAAGTCAACAGAGGCTAAACTACCCCCAGATGAATCCATCTGGTTAAGATTAGGGTAAGAAGAAGACTTATCCCTAGGAACTACAGGAAAGCTTGTATTCTGACTAAAGTAACTCAGAGATTTTTCACATAAAACAAATGAACACAACTCCTTTCACTTCAGAGTATATGCACCCATTTACACATATTGTGGGTGAACCCTTCCTCCCTGAACCCCACTGAAGCAGGCTATAAACTTATACCAACTTTAAATTTGCAAGTACTCTCAAAGACATACTTTGGACTTTTGATAAATTTACAATTTTAATTGCATATGTTTTAAAAGTTTTACTTAGGTCACTTTCAGTTTTTCTGCTCCAACTTTTCCAATTTCCAAATGGTACATTTTGTGCTATATATTTAAGGCAACTTAGAAACTGGTGAAGATTCAAGGAGCCACAATATTTTGCCTATAGTCAATTGTATATATTCAAACTAGAAATACAGTGTGGCAAGGTTTTCATTTTAGTTAAGATGAAAGAAAAAGCAATTTGCAAAACAAGCTTTATTTCACTGTGATGTCGTTATAGCACATGGCATGGCTACTTTACCACTTTTAGGCAGTACATAACACTGCATACTAATAACACTGTCAATTGAAAGCATAAAGTATGACCTTTTTCCACAATACATGCAGAAGCTTCTAATAGGCATACAAGGTATTTTCAGTGGTTTTAATGTTCTACCTCTCACCCAGATTCAAACACATCTAGGAAGCCTAAACTCCCCTCACTTCTCTGCTTCTGTGTTAGAGTGGCAATGTTGAGTACTGCTCACATGTTTTTTCATTGAAGTAGTAACCTTATATTCACTTGTCAGGACTAGAATTAAAAACACTAATATAAAACTGTTTATTAATTACAGTTGTCAGTCATCCACTACAAATCAGCTGTCTAACCCAGAGTTATATCAGCTCCCTCCCCTCCACAATGCTCACTGGTCAGACTACTTATCACTGCTACTGGTGATTATTTTTCGCAATTTTTCACAACAGGCCACTTGGGTAAAGCAGCTGATTACATCTTCACCTTTTGCACCTTGGTTGCAATCCTAGTCTTCCCCTCCCTGGACCTTCCTCCAGATCCTTAATTACTGTTCCTCTTCACAGCTCCCAAAGCCCACGGTTATTATTTAGGTTTGAACAGCACCCACACTACGCTTTGAAGACACATTCCTGTTCAAAAAATTTATAATCTATATAATGGATTTTCACACTTGAACTCCAAACATATATTAAAAATTTACAATGTCCTGCACTTCTGACCCCCGGCATTCAGCCCAGAAGTGTTTTTGCAACCGTAAGTGACATTACAAGGTAATACATGCGAGTTTGGGGAGGGAGATGAGAAGCGCAGAAATCAAGTCATTTTTTTTTCTCTCCACAGCCAATTCCACTACTGCCACTATTAAAACTAACCATAAATAAAAAATATGGATCCTCAAGAAATGTTTGTAGTTATTAAGTCTCCTGAGGTTTGGCAGGAGATGTATTTGCACTCCCACAAGGTACTGTGCTCATGGCATCCCATGTCGGCTGCCCACACAACGGTTTGCTCCGCGTGACCCACCTGGGCTCAACCAGCATCAGCAGAAAGCCACAGGCCCCTCTGGCAGACAAGGTGAGACAAGACAGACATCCAAGATGAGAAAGGCAAAGCACCTCTTGGACATGCCTGTTTTTCTCCCACAACTACAAAGGAAGCCTTGGTAATCAGCTTAGAATAAACATACATCTTTTCGGCAGCTAAAAATAGGCGAGATGAATCCCAGACTTTATCCATGTCCATCTTCCTACTTTAGAAAATTAATTACATTAATTTCATATGCAGTACTGAGTTAAATCACTGAGAGGTAAGGCACCTGGGTAACAGTTTCCTACCAGGGCGTTCAGCACTTTTTTCAAAAAAACCCTCTTGGTAAGAAAACGGCAAAAGTAAATTCCCTGGGAAACAGGGTTATTCACAGAGTGGTTGAAATAACTCATATCACAACCAAGAGCGTAGAGCCCCTGGGAAAGGGTCCATATTTTTCTTTGGCATCTGTACAGTATCTTGCCCAAAATGATGGCAAAGATGTAGTCACATTACACATAATAAATAGCACATTCACTGCTGTCCTCTCTGCTGCAATTCTTCTTGCTCCAGAATTCCTCTAGCCAGACCAGCTTTGCCTTAGAAGAATATGGGAAAAGTATCTAAAGATAGACATCTCTAGAAGTATGTATATCCACAATTCTCTCCTGGGTTAATCTTAAACCTAAACCCTGACTTCCAGCTTCAGGAAAGGATTGCCAAAATCATCTCTCTAGCTAGAGTTTAAAATAAAAAAAAAGTAAATTTTTCTCATAGGAAAGGGAGTTCAGACTTGACTATCAATGGAACTTGGAGAATCCCAGTACAAAACTGAAAGGTAAGGCAAGATGAGCACTGTGCAATAATGTCCTTCAGTGGATGCTGTCCTAGGCAAGGGCTTTACTAGCTGATTCCTGAAATCCCTTCAATCCTGTTTCCTTCGACACCTGTGATTCCTCAGGGAAAAAGCATAGGGGAAGCACTTTCCGTCTGATCCACCCAAATAGTTTCATCAGACACAAGGCTCTTAATAATACAAAAGGAAGTAGGAGAATTCAGACAGAGACAAAAAGGGAAGAAATGCACAACACAGTTTTCAGTAACTATACTTGGGTTTAAATTAATAAATTTAAAAAAAAAAAAAATCACAACCCCAACTGACACAATCTTCTCTCCAAAAACTGCTTCTAAACTGTCTTTTGCAGATGACTGGATCACATCCAAGCAGCCTCCAACACCCAAGTCTAACAGTGTTTGTCCTCTCATTAAAGGTCAGTGTTTCCAGGCTACTAAGTTTGTTTGCACATTTCTAGATCACACTTAAGCTCTGTTAACATTATACACATTTTTCCTTCACAGGGGTTAAATGAGGCAACTCAATTTTATCTTGGAATAATGCAGTGGTTAGAGAAAACCACATCTATCAGTCAGCATGGTTAAGCAGGAAGAAAGCTGGAGCTGGCTGTTAGTAAATTATTTAAGACAAGAATAAGGGCAGGCAAGGAATGAGCAGAGAAATGGAAATACTTCTGCTTTCACAGTGTGCAGGCTTCCTAACCCTGTAGCTTCATTTTTTTTTCCCCTACATTTCTGTGATATACACAGAATTTAAAGGATAATTAAAAATGTAATATCGTATGCCTTACATTGGCCAAATTGATCCCTAATGCATGGAGCAGCATTTTAGAGAAAATAACTCATAGCAACAACTCCTCATAAACCATGAAGAGTTGAATGTGCCAGTTTTTTCCCTTCTCAATCTAATATCAGAGAGCACTCCAACATCAGTGGAGATTCACTGGATTTAAATGGGGACCCCTAAAAGGTGGGATGCATGTGCATTCACAAATTTCCAAATGAGAGAGAAGCATGGGAGGGGGAACCACATCTACAAGCCTTTTCTGTAAGGAAACAACAGCCACCCTGTAAAAGTGCTGTCACACAGCAGCACTCTTAAATATTTATCTCTGAGGATCTTGGAACTCAACCAGATAAAGCTATGAAGCAATATTAGGTAGTGTTTATATACAACAGCACATAAGGCATTATGCTAAATTTAAAGCTGTCTAGCACCAACACACCTGGTCTCGCAAGATCTGCTACAAAACCTGTATGTGTAAGCTCTGACTTCTATTCATACACTTTTCACCATTAGTACACACTCCCCTGTTCACTACCATGTGAAAATGGTTTAGGAATAAATCTTAGCCAAACCTAGTCACTATATTATTTGTCTTAGCATGGTTCTGTAGATAGTCACAAATCTGTAATGAACTTGCTTTTAAAGGTAACATGTACCTCTATAAAGCTTTTTTCCCTTCCCCACAAGAGTTCTTAAAATATACACAGAATACAGGAAATCAACATCAATGATTAAAATCCAAGTGCAATGACATTTACAGGCCTGTGGTTCTGCAGCAAGCCTCTGAACGCCCTCCTTTACAGCAAACTGTTTTGCAGCACATCTAACCGGAAGATTAATGCTCTCCATCACAGTCTATCAACAGCACCTGCTGAAAT